>NC_142937.1:20602589-20620089 GCF_046866305.1 Octopus bimaculoides
TATCGTGCGCAGATTACATCGATAACCAGCTGGAAGAGGCTCTTGCTAGGGTTAAGAAGAGTAGTAACATCGAACAGGCATATTGATGTGTTGATATACATTACTTCTCAATATAACTACTACTTTCATCTCTTATAGAGATTTTCTAAACTGTCCGTTGTTATTTGGAAACTAAGAACTGTGAAAAACGGCAGAAATCGAGGGAAAGCTTACGCGGTAATACACTGCTAGAAATCTCAGCCTTTATTTGAATTGTTGAACCACTGCCCTCATGCCTTTAACTTTCATAGCTCTCAGAGTTCTGATATGAAATGTATATTATGTGTTTTATTATCCTAACTGTATTCCTTTCCAGAACTACGCACATGTAATGTTATCTTCCATCATTTTGCACTGATCACGCGCGTAATGTAGAAACAGTCCGTCTTCAGAAATAATTTTATTATTGACGTACATTTTATTTCACCATAGTAATTAAAAAAAACAAAAAGACGTACGCTTCGTTTTCCTACACAAAAGAATAGAATAATCGCAAAAAAATATATTTATTTATACATGCACAAACTCACGCACACGCCTCCACCGGCAACTCACATACACACACGTACGTACATACATGCATACAAGCATGTATATGTCAAAATAATACACCTGCTTTTTGCTTCCTCACCTGTCTTCGCTGCAGTTGTTAGCATAAAGTTTAGTGTTCACAACACGACTAGCTGGGATAAGCTCGAAATTCCACCAAACACACTACATGATAATTCTGTTCAAACCGCCCTTGCTTGGCAATAGGTTGTGAAGCTTGGCCAAAAAACCGCCATTTATTTGTCTTATTAGGATTACGAAAATAGATCTATTTTTATCCCCAGTTACAATTCGACGTGAAAAACGGGCATATGGCGGTTTTGTAGGCAGTTGGTTATAAATAATGACACGTCGTTAAGCCTGGTCATTGGTCAGTTCATGGGAAGCTTCTAAGCAACCTCCGTTCACAAGGCCAAACTGTTGGAGTTATCGATTGTTGATGCTTGAGAAGGACTGTGCTCTGCCGACAATGTACGAGTGCTGTTGTTCAACCATTCCAGCAAAGCCTCACCTACCACAACAGAACATCTCTCTGGCCTTGGTTTGTTTTCGAGACTGGTATCACCTTCTTTGAGACGTCTGAAATGGTTTTGTGCCACGCGTTCGTCGACAGTCCCCGACCCCACCACATTATTAATTTCTTTGCCGCTGCTCTTGCACTCAGTCCTTTTTTTTTTTTCCACATGTAGCGTAAAATGGCGTTAATTGCAATGAAAATGAAGAATGAACAATTCAGCCACAACTAGACGAACAGTTGTATCAAATTGGTGATCTAATATAGGGAGACAAGTTGCTAAAAGTCATCAGTGATATTCCGAAAAAAAAAAAAAATTACTGAAACATTTTTCGTCAAATTTCGACATTTTTCAAGAATTTAAAATCTAAGTTAATGGATAGGATCAATTTGACGAAAAAATTAGCAGAGTCTGGTAACGAACCCGTGTCGTCGTCATTTTTGTGCATGTGAGTGAAATGGCGAAATTTTACACTTTGAGGCAGATTTCGTCAAATTGATGCCGACGGTCAGTGCGCAAAATGCCTAAATTTTGCTTGAGAAATAAAATGGTCTTACCTAATGAAAACCTGAAAGGCTCAGGAATTAAAACAACGAATTGAAATAATAAATCTTAGCAAATCAAAAGAATTCGCATTGAAATGAAGAATTAGCAAATGCTAAATAGATTACCTTTAATAAGATGTCTCTTTATAGCCATGAAACATTTTTCGTCAAATTTCGGAAGTTTTCGTAAAATTGATGATACGATGGCTAATGCAAAAAAATGCCGAAATTTTACGATTTTTGAAAAATCGATGCTGTTTAAAAATCGATTTTTTAAAAATTCCAAGTGCATAAGTAACCGCATGGACATAAGCCCCCCACACATGTCAAATTTCATCAAAGTCTGTTGGATAGTCTCGGAGGAGTTAAAATAACAAATTCACAAACACACAAACTTGCCGTTTATTATTATAGATAGAAACTACTACTAACAGATTTAAAACTACCAGAATCTATTTATTTTGAAGATGGGAACTATTATTATAAACGTCATAATCTCCACACTGTCGAAGTCATAATAGTGCGTTGCTGTTTAAGTAATTTTCCAAAACAATACTTTTAATTTTTTTTAATTAATGTTTTTAAAGAACAATGAGTTTGTATGCAGGTTTTCATTATATAAGCATCTGTCTTGATGCATACTTGTACACATATGTACACTCATAAACACAAATATTCTTCATTCTTTTTCGTGTTTCAGTCATTTGACTGCGGTCATGCTGGGGCACCACATTGAATGGTTTTAGTCGAACAAAACGACCCCAGGACTAATTTCTTAAGCCTAGTACTTGTTTTATCGGAACATTTGCCGAACAGCTATATTACGGGGTTGTAAACAAACTGACAGCGGTTGTCAAGCGGTGATGGGAGGGGGAACAAACACAGACACAAAGACCCCACACACACATAAATATATACATAAATAAATACATGTACACACACACACACACACACACACACACATATACATTTATGTATACACGACGGGCTTTTTTCAGTTTCCGTCAACCACATCTACTCACAAGGCTTTGATCATCCTGAGGCTATAGTAGAATACACTTGTGCAAAGTGCCACGCAGTGGGGCTGAACCCGGAACTATGTTGTTAGGAAGCAAGTTTCTTAAAATACGATCACACCTGCGACATTTGCGATGGAATGGTTAAGACCGGGAGTCTTTGGTTGCTGGTTTAAATCGATCAGTGCTGACCTAAACAAATCGAAAACTTCGATTTCTGTTTAGACGTTGTTTCAGTTTGATAATATCGCACTTGAAACGTGCAGAATGCAAAAGAGAGTCCTGAGGATTACATAGACAGAGGGTTTCTGAAAATTATTTTTTAATTTCAATAAATTCCTGTGGAATTGTATATTATGAATTCTTTTGAAAATAATTTTGGATTAATTCGAAGGTCTGCAGGCATCGAATTTAATGCCTAACTGTATATAGCCTCGTCTCTCTCTTCCTTCAAAATTCGTTTCTGTAAAAGTCTATCGTCTTTTCTCTTCTTCCTAGATGGAAAATATTTATCGCTACATTGATGTTTTATACCAGTGATTCCCAACCTCTTTCAAAGTGGTTCCCAACAGTGGCTCCCAAACCTTTTATTCAAATGAGTTTTCCCTCACACCATTTTTAATATGCTTTTCCTTATGTATGTGTGTATATATACACATATACATATATGTGTGTTAAATTCAAACTACGTTGAAAGTCAACAAAGATAGCATGAATAGGATAAACTATCCATATTTTGCAGAAAAATCTGTCGGCGGTCAGGCGTCAGGTTCGAACTGACATCTCTGTGATTACGCGTCAAGCGCTTTACCATTAAGCTAAACTGCCAGACCGACAAATTATTCTGCAAATTTAGGATATATGAACCTAGATTTATAAGACGCTATCGTACGTTAAATTCAACTTCTGTTGAATGTCAAACAAAGCTTGCTTTCGAAGCATTGAGATGTATTGAAAGATACGTCTTAGAAAGCTAGATTTATCCTAAGTTTGCAGAAGAATTTCTTGGTCGGGTAGTTAGCTTAATGGTAAAGCATTTGATGCGTAATCCCGAGAATGTAAGCTCGAGTCTCGTGGCTTGACGCCGACACGTAATTCTACAATATATGGTTAGTTTATCCTGTTTATGCTATAGTATTAGCATTATCCTGCGTTTGTGAATAAAACTGTTTTCTTATTTGTATCTTTTTTCTGTTTTTCTTTTTAGTCATTTGGCTGCAGCCATGCTGAGGCACTACCTGTTAGTCGATCAAATCGACCCCGGGACTCATTCTTTGTAAGCATAGTACTTATCAGACTCATTTGCTGGATCGCTATATTACCGATACGAAAACACACCAGCATCGGTTGTCACAACGCCGATGGGGAGACAAACACAATCAAGCACACAAATACACACACATACACGCACACATAATACATACATACATATATATACATATATATATTTATATACATAGATAGATAGATAGATAGATAGATAGATAGATAGATAGATACACATGACATACGACGGGCTTCTTTCAGTTTCCGTCTAGCACATCCATTGACAATGACTTGGCCAGCCCGAGGCTATAGTAGAATACACTTGCCCAAGGTGCCTTGCCGTGTGACTGAACCCGGTACCATGTGCTTGGGAAGCAAGCTTCTTATCACACACCCATTCCTGCGCCTTTATATATATATATATATATATATATATATATATATATATATATATATATATATATATATATATATATATATAAAGTGTAGTATATTGCCACTTAAGTGTGGCTGACCCCTAGGGGTGGATGTTACTGTTGCTTTTAGCCCCAGGAGGACATCTCCTCCAGCTGGCTTATCGACACACGACTGTGTCCTGTTTGCCAAGGGAGTTATCCCTCTCACCACGACCAGCAGCACGAACGTATCCGGATTTCAGGGTTATTTCCCTTCGTCGGCGTTCGACAGCTGATGACCTTGGTGAGAGAGAAAAACCTGGCAAATCTTATATCTTCTTTTCCAGTGGCATTCTTCACTGATATTGAAAAGGTGAAAACAAGCAATGTTAATTCTCTAAATGAAGTATTAACAGTAACTGCACGATAAAATGTAGTATATTGCCACTTAAGTGTGGCTGACCCCTAGGGGTGGATGTTACTGTTGCTTTTAGCCCCAGGAGGACATCTCCTCCAGCTGGCTTATCGACACACGACTGTGTCCTGTTTGCCAAGGGAGTTATCCCTCTCACCACGACCAGCAGCACGAACGTATCCGGATTTCAGGGTTATTTCCCTTCGTCGGCGTTCGACAGCTGATGACCTTGGTGAGAGAGAAAAACCTGGCAAATCTTATATCTTCTTTTCCAGTGGCATTCTTCACTGATATTGAAAAGGTGAAAACAAGCAATGTTAATTCTCTAAATGAAGTATTAACAGTAACTGCACGATAAAGTGTAGTATATTGCCACTTAAGTGTGGCTGACCCCTAGGGGTGGATGTTACTGTTGCTTTTAGCCCCAGGAGGACATCTCCTCCAGCTGGCTTATCGACACACGACTGTCGGCGTTCGACAGCTGATGACCTTGGTGAGAGAGAAAAACCTGGCAAATCTTATATCTTCTTTTCCAGTGGCATTCTTCACTGATATTGAAAAGGTGAAAACAAGCAATGTTAATTCTCTAAATGAAGTATTAACAGTAACTGCACGATAAAGTGTAGTATATTGCCACTTAAGTGTGGCTGACCCCTAGGGGTGGATGTTACTGTTGCTTTTAGCCCCAGGAGGACATCTCCTCCAGCTGGCTTATCGACACACGACTGTCGGCGTTCGACAGCTGATGACCTTGGTGAGAGAGAAAAACCTGGCAAATCTTATATCTTCTTTTCCAGTGGCATTCTTCACTGATATTGTGTCGATAAGCCAGCTGGAGGAGATGTCCTCCTGGTTGAGATGTCCTCCTGTGTGTGTGTGTGTGTGTGTGTGTGTGTGTGTGTGTGTGTCTGTGTGTGTCTGTGTGTGTGTGTGTGTGTGTGTGTGTGTGTGTCTGTGTGTGTGTGCGTGTACGTATGCATATGTGTACGTATCGTGAAATAATGCTTCCGTTTCAAATTCGGTTGTTTCTTGTTTTGATTTTATTATGGTGAAATGTTCAAGACTTAGTGAAAAGAGACATAATGTTAAGACTATACAGATGATGATGATGATAAATGATGATGATGATGATGATGATGATGATGATGATGATGGCGGCGGTGGCTGTTGTGGTGGCAGTGGTGGTGGTGGTGGTGGTAGTAGTAGTAGTAGTAGTAGTAGTAGTAGTAGTAGTAGTAGTAGTAAGAAAGAAAGAAAGAAAGAAAGAAAGAAAGAAAGAAAGAAAGAAAGAAAGAAAGAAAGAAAGAAAGGAAAAAGTGAAAATGTTGATGTGTGTTTTAGCATAAGTATGCTACAAAGAAAATTGAACGAAAATTTCTATGAATCAAGTTTTAATGAAGATAATGTTTTTTCGCTTTATTTTTTCTTAAATAGAAATTACAAAAAAACTACAAGAAACATAATTGCTAGGATAGAAGCAGAGAATTGGAGAATAGAATCTTAAAATCAGAAAGTAAAACAAGATTCAATGTAGAAAATATTTCAGAAAGCATCTGCATTAGTATCTCCTGTGAAGACGTTTTGTAGAGTATCGTATTTTCTATACAAATGGAAATATTTCATTGAAACCAGACCGATATGTGTCGACGTAAGCTGAATTAATTGATTTTAAATATAACCCTAAATATAAGAGATATTCTATCCGGTTATTAGCATCGGCAGAATATTAACAAATTAAGTGGTTGCTAATCTTTCTAACGAGAATAAAAATACAAAATCACGAGATATGAAAAAAGCGAATTATTTTTTAAAATTTACTCCTTTGCCTGTTCAAAGCAAAATCCATACTTATGTCCACACTTATGTGGACATTTAGTCCACATAAGTGTGGACTAAATGTCGATCCTTGTTGCCAAACTTTTAGCTAGCCCTTAGAAAGGGCTGACTAAAGACTTTTTTAGTTAGACCCCAGAAAAGGTTAACTAAAAGTCTTAGAAAGCTTTCCTTTCATAAGTTTCGCGTTACTTTGTTGTTTGAGAAAAAGATGGTAACGCACATCATATATGATTCATGAACGCCAGGGTAATATGTTCCATTGGCTCGTGTATAAGGGTTGCTGTAGGTGCCATCGCACCCGCTTTCCATAAACCAAATGAGAATACCTACAACATCGACAGAGGTTCTAACCATCCACTATCAGTAATCAAGCAATTAGTAAATTGCATTGGCAGACATGTATCCATGCTATCCACTGATGAAGCCACGTCCAAAACAGCATCCTCATATTACAATGCCGCTTTAGAAGGGTTCAATTTTAAGAACAATATAAACTCCATCGAATAAAACTTAGATAAGCCAAAAAAGAAGTGGACGTAGGAGGAAAGTTTTGTCGTATAATCCTCCATACAGCATGAATGTGGCTACATATAAAGCAAAACGATTTCTGAAATATGTAGATGCCCACATCCCACACTCACATAAATATTAAATATTTAATAGAAACACGGTTGGATTTAGTAATAGTTGTTTCTCCAACATAGGTGCGATGATCTTCAATCACAATATGAATAATAGTATTGGAAACACCCCTCAGAGGGCTTGTAGCTGCAGTTTCCTTATATATCTGTCCTCTGAACAATGCGTATCTGAAAAAAGAACGGGTTTACAAGGACCAGAAAAACTTACATTGCAATGACTAGAAATAATGTCAAGGAAAGATGCATACACACTGCACTCGACTTTACTGAGCGATAAAAGAAAAGAAATGAAACATTTTTGGCAAACGTATTACGGAAACTTGAAGACAGGGTGTTTCACAACTCCCACATGGGTTCGAAGGAGGACCCACAATAGTTAACAAGTGAGACAGAGACAGGCAGAAACAAGAAAAATGCCGCTGTTACTTGAATACTATACAAATATGTCGTTAAAAAGACTTTTCTTTTAAATTTACCAAAATTTATTTTTTCAATAAGTTTTCAAAAATCTATTATTCATATTTACTGTTGAAAAGATCTCAAGGATCGAAACCGGTTCTGTAATGTTCTTTTTAAAAGTATTCTAGCATTTTCTACTTTGTCTTTTTTCCATATATATATATATATATATATATATATATATATATATATAACTTTTATAAGTATTATTCTAAAAGAAATATTCTAAAAGAATATATAACTGAACTTATGTTGAGTGCTCAATTATTTTGAGCAAATAAATGTGTATATATGTGTTTTTATATTATTAATAAATTCATAAACTCATCAATAATATACTCAGGAAATCAATATTTAATATTTTGAAAGACATACATCCAACATGATACCGCAACATAATAAATTTAAAATTTAAAATATAAATATACGAAATATAAATATCAATATATATAAAAATCTGAATATAGATAAATATATGTGTGAATATATATGCGTATAAAAATTTATGCGTAATTAAGCATGAATATTGTAAAGTCTAAAATATAAAATATAAAGGAACCTAAAATTTAAAGAGTTAAATATCTTACGATCGTTTCGCGGATATTACTAAATCACAAAGTGATCTAAAGATCATCTTATTATCAGTAATTCCGCTCTTCAGAGATGCATTAAGAACCAATAGTATATATATATAATATTAAAACATTAGAAATATTAAAAAATTAAAAATAATAATAAAATATATACTGTCCTTTCTATAAATTGTCAAATTAATCCTTCTGAAATATGTAAAGTTCATTCCTTTCATCCTTTGTTGAAATTTCAAGTGTTAAACACTTATTTGATCTTTAGATCACTTTGTGATTATAGTAATATCCGCGAAACGATCGTAAGATAGTTAACTCTTTAAATTTTAGGTTCCTTTATATTTTATATTTTAGACTTTACAATATTCATGCTTAATTACGCATAAATTTTTATACGCATATATATTCACACATATATTTATCTATATTCAGATTTTTATATATATTGATATTTATATTTCGTATATTTATATTTTAAATTTTAAATTTATTATGTTGCCGTGTCATGTTGGATGTATGTCTTTCAAAATATTAAATATTGATTTCCTGAGTATATTATTGATGAGTTTATGAATTTATTAATAATATAAAAACACATACACACACACACACACACACACACACACACACACACACACACACACACACACATATATATATATATATATATATATATATATATATATATATATATATATATATATACTTTATACTTTATACACTTTATGCACAATTTTGTAGGCTTAATGCACAGCACTCATAAGCTAAATATTCACTCATATTTTTTCCATTTTTCTCTTAAACAGAAAAAAATTACATTTTAAAATTTACATGGTCAAGAAAAAAGATTATGTTATATGTAAAATATAGGGATCACAATTTCACGCGGGTAAACATTTAATACAACATAGCATATACTGAAAACCACATAGTTGGTAACTTATAAGCCAAGGCGATGTGTCAGAACCTATACACATTTCAATTTGTGTACACCTTTCAATCGAATACTTTTTTTGCAGACTATGCTCTTCGTGTATGTTCTCCCTCTACTTTTTCCATATTTGTCAGTGGTCACAACTTCATCGGATCAGATAATTTGCATTCCCTTGAGAATGCAAAATATTGCTAACCATGGCCGAATACAGGTTCAGGCAAGAACAGCCCCACTTTATCAAATGTTTGCCCTTGTGATATATTGATAGTCACTGCATATGACAGGCAAACGGGAAATTGTTTTCTTTCTAAAGTGGATGTTAAGTTTGGGATTCACGTGCGTTAAGTTTTAGGTGATACAGAAAATTTAGTTCATTTTTTTAAAATTGTTTTTCGCTAAGCACTCACCATCGACAGCTCCACCACTACACACAGACACACACACTCACACGCATGTATATATATATATATATATATATATATATATATATATATATATATATATATATATATATAAAGTGTAGTATATTCAATATCAGTGAAGAATGCCACTGGAAAAGAAGATATAAGATTTGCCAGGTTTTTCTCTCTCACCAAGGTCATCAGCTGTCGAACGCCGACAGTCGTGTGTCGATAAGCCAGCTGGAGGAGATGTCCTCCTGGGGCTAAAAGCAACAGTAACATCCACCCCTAGGGGTCAGCCACACTTAAGTGGCAATATACTACACTTTATCGTGCAGTTACTGTTAATACTTCATTTAGAGAATTAACATTGCTTGTTTTCACCTTTTCAATATCAGTGAAGAATGCCACTGGAAAAGAAGATATAAGATTTGCCAGGTTTTTCTCTCTCACCAAGGTCATCAGCTGTCGAACGCCGACGAAGGGAAATAACCCTGAAATCCGGATACGTTCGTGCTGCTGGTCGTGGTGAGAGGGATAACTCCCTTGGCAAACAGGACACAGTCGTGTGTCGATAAGCCAGCTGGAGGAGATGTCCTCCTGGGGCTAAAAGCAACAGTAACATCCACCCCTAGGGGTCAGCCACACTTAAGTGGCAATATACTACACTTTATCGTGCAGTTACTGTTAATACTTCATTTAGAGAATTAACATTGCTTATATATATATATATATATATATATATATATATATATATATATATATATATATTATTACAAATTAAAAGGGTAAAGGATTATCAATTTATTAATTAATAAATCAATTAACAATTAACAATTTTTACCAAGCCCATCGGTATGAAAGCACCATTATTGGTGGAGAACTTATTTAAAGGCTCATATATATTTATAAATATAATTAAGGGATCAGCAAATATTTGCTTCACCATATACCGAAGTTCAAGCTGCTATTTCTGAACTTCGGTATATGGTGAAGCAAATATTTGCTGATCCCTTAATTATATATATATATATATATATATATATATATATATATATATATATATATATATATATATATATATATATATATATATATATATATTATATATATATATATATATATATATATATATATATATATATATATATATATATATATATATATATATATATATATATATATATATATATATATATATATATATATATATATATATATATGTGTGTGTGTGTGTGTGTGTGTGTGTGTGTGTGTGTGTGTGTGTGTGTGTAATAGTTTCAGCTGCGGCCATGAAATTTTTAATTTAGTTCTCGGAACCCGAGTACTACCTATGCGGACCGCTAGGGGTTCGCGGACCCCAGGTTAGAAAGCACATTTTCATACAATTATCATTTCAAATATGAATTGAAGTTGGCGAGCTAAGAGAATCGTTAGCACGCTTGACGATATGCTTAGCGGTATTTCGCCCGTCGCTACGTTCTGAGTTCAAATTCCGTTGAGGTATTAGCCTTTTATCTTTTCGGATTATTTTGTAAAATGGATATCAAAGAGCTTAGATTTGGCAAGGGAAGCAACTATGCTACATCATATTAATGTTTGTCTCAGAGTTGCCTTCCCTTCCTTACCATTTCCATCGTTCCCAAGTATTTCAATATAAAATGAGGCGCGAGATTATTAAAGAGAAATTTTTAAATGCCGCGTGAATCGAAGATGTACTGATCATGTATTCTAAAAATATAAAAGAAACGTCAAATTGGCATGGTTGTGTGGTAAGAAGCTTTCTTCCCAACAGAATGGTTCCAAGTTCAGTCTCACTGAGCAAGTGTCTTCTCCTATAGCCTCGGACCGATCAAACCTAGTAAAACTGAAGGAACCCAGACGTATATAAACATGAGCGTGTTTGTGTGTGTGTGTGTGTGTGTGTGTGTGTGTGTGTGTGTACATGTCTATATGTCTTTGTGTCTGTGTTTGTCCCCCTACACCGCTTCACGCCCGATATTGTTGTACTTACGTCCCCGTAACTTAGCACTTCGACAATGGATGTAAGTCCTGGGGATCGGTGTGTTTGACTGAAAAGAACCCTTCAAACCGATGCCACAGCAAGACCGCACTCAAATAATTAAAACAAGTAAAAGAAAGAAAAAAGCGAAAAAATACGAAATGCATTCTAATGAATATACGCAAGAACTATTAAGTAAACTATAGCCACTTCGTACATAACTGACTAATTTTGCATACATAAGAGAAAAGTAACTTTGCCAGCCTTGCTCCATCTAGTGAACAGATTATGGGAAAGATCACAGAGTAGTCAGAAGAAGGACATTCAAGAATAATTCTCTGTATCTCCATGAAATATTCATTTCAAATTTTAGCACAAGACCAGCAAGTTCGGGGAAGAGGGTAAATCGATTACATCGACCCCGTGGCTTGACTGGTACTTATTTTATCGACCCAGAAAAGAATGAAAGGCAAAGTTGTGTTGTTTGCTTGTTTGATTTTTTTTTTTTTTTTTATTCGTAGGAGCACGGATACTACGAACCCCACCAATTTGCCGCCTTAGAAAAAGATTGGAGAAAATATGAAGTCAATTAACACCTCAATTAATTCCCTTAGAATTTGAAACTATGAATATTATGATTTCTTCTGGGAATTGCTGTCTTTTAGAAAAGCGGCGCACTGCCGAACAAAAGGCTAAGCGGCCTTTCTTGAGTTTCTTAACGTCCTCAGTTCATATTAGACCGAGGTCGGTTCTCCCTTTTATGCCTCCGAGGGCTTATAAAAAAAGTTCCACCTGAGCAACGAGTGTGTCTATATAATTTAAAGAATAAAAAGTTTTGAATGGTACAACAATGCACTGTAATACAAACAATGGGCTATATACCTGTTGTAACTTAGTCATCCATGGTCTGATAATATTTCGGAATAAAATTCCTTTTTTAGATATTCTTAGGAATTTTATTCCGAAATATTATCAGACTATGGATGACTAAATTACAACAGACATATAGCCCATTGTTTGTATTATAGTGCATTGATGTACCATTCAAAAGTTTTATTCTTTACAAACAATACACAATACGTCGAGTGAACTACAATACTCTCCTATATAATTCAATTCCACGTTAACACATATATCCCATAAAAAAATGTGAAGTCTTAAAATTTCATTGTATTTAGATTAAACGTTATGGTAAGCTTTCATAATCTGGAAGAGAAGGACAGTATACAACTGTTGGTTATGGGTGTCGACTACCTACTGAACATTTCGTATGTTCAGTTAGATGCGTCCCGGCGACATCATGTCCAAACAAGTAGGAGCAGGTTTTGCGTTGCGAAAACGCAACTAGGGATATATATATATATAGGTTAAGGCGGGGAGCTTGTAGAATCGTTAGCCCACCGGACGAAATGCTTATCGGTATTTCACTCGTCGCAACCTTCTGAGTTCAAATTCCGCCGAGGTCGACTTTGCCTTTCATCCTTTCGGGGTCGATAACATTAGTACCAGTCACGCACTGGGGTCGGTGTAATCGACTTAATTCCTTCCACCAAATTTGAGGCCTTGTACTTCCAGTAGAAAGGATAATTGAGTTTCGCCTCCCCTCATACTCGCTGGACTTGTGTCAAAATTAGAAAGAATACTGAGATATTTTAAATGTGTAGTAGTAGTAGTAGTAGTAGTAGTAGTAGTAGTAGTAGTAAAGATTACATCATATTGAATGCAAAACTGTTCTCAAACACCTCAGTTTCCTTTTGAGTATTTGAGTATAGTTGGAGCTTGTGCTGCTATTTTTTTATCTCCGAGGGTTTGTTTTATTCCATTGCCAGATACCAAAATAATTTCTTCAATGGAATCGTATCGAAATGCAGAAATGTGTTATAGATTTTAAGGGAAGTAAGTCATAGACAAATACTCTAGAGTTTTCTCCCTTGAAAGATTTTATTTCTTTATTAGTCGCATGCAATAGAAAGAATGACGTTAGCCGAAAACCACTCTGTGTTTTATTGATATAATGGGTATGATGGTTTATTTCGACCTAAGATCCGTTTGTAGCGTTACCTTTTAACGCTGAATATGTACTCATTCCGCTGCAAATATGTTCAGCTTTCTTAGTTACTTCGTAAATGAGACGTTACTTAGTATAAAATTACAATCACTTATCACTAATAGATAACGTAAAAACAAGAACCATTCACTTGACGTTTGTGAATACGGATGTATGTATATACATTTATAAATACATACAAGCTGGGGTACGGTGGTTAGGAAGGTGCGTGGCTCAGTTGCCTTTTCCTTGGACAACATGTGTACCGTAGAAAGGCTGATATGCATGGGTGGCTGCTTATCTTCTATAAACAACCTTTATCTCGGACTTGTGCCTCGGAGAGGAACTTTCTCGGTACAAACTCATGGTGCGATGGGTAAATTGTAAACATTTTATATATTTAATGTCGCGCATGCACATTGTTTGTTTTTGATTTTGTCGACTAACACAGTATAGTAGGGTCTGTTGGGCACCATCTGTGACAAAAAACAGCACCATGACGCAATTCCCTCTGCCAGAAATTTGGAAACGACATGCTGTACTTCTTGGCATTCACGCCGGAAGCTCCAATATGAACATTTCAGAGTGTTTGGTTGTCAGTCTGAGGACAGTGCAGAGGATTCGGAAAAAGGTGGATGAATCTAATGGTGATTACAAAGGTACGGCAGTAATTACGAAGGTACGGCAGCTCGGAAAGCTCACTTTGGTCGTTATGATAAGAAAAGAACTTCTGAATATGTTGGTGAAACCCTGGCCATAATTGACAACGCTCCCTCCAAGTCAATCAGGTCTATTGCCAGGGACATGGAAGTGTATGAGTTTCTTAAGGGCCAATTTTTATCCCCAGCCATCAAGGCCAAGAGGAAAGACCGCGGTACGAAGCTTTTGAAGAAACTCAAGCATCCCCGCCAATCGAACATGCTTTGGATTTTTTTGACGAGAAAAATTTCTGCCAGGATCAGATGGTGAACACACAGACCAATAATTGGATTGCATTGTCCCCAAAACGTATCGTGAGCGATAAAAATCAAACAAACAGTCAACATCATGTTATTTGGAGTGATCACTAGTGATGGCGATGTTATGCCTTCACTCATCTTCCCAAACGGCCTCATACTCAACACGGAGGCCTGAGTCAAGTGCCTGGAGGAGATAGAGCTGCCCTGGTTCAAGTGATTGGCTGCTGGAAGACCCTATCTCTAGTAACAGGACTCTGCACCATGCCGGTTATCATCACCATCATCATCACTATCATCATCGGCTTCATCATCACCGTCGTCGTCGTCATCATCATCATCATCATCATCATCATCACCATCATCATCGTTAATATCATCATCAATGACATCATCACGGACATCATGATCATCATCATGATCATTATCGTCGTCGTCGACACCATTATCATCATCATCGTCGTCATCATCATCATCATCACATTCATTATCGTCGTTATTGTCGTCGCAGTCCTCGGCGGCGGTGGCGTCGGCGGTGGCGGCGGCGATGGCGGCGGCGGTAGCGGCGGCGGCGGCGGCGGTGGCGGTGGAGGCCGCGGCGGCGGTGGAGGCCGCGGCGGCGGTGGAGGCCGCGGCGGCGGCGGAGGTGGCGGCGGCGGAGGTGGCGGCGGCGGAGGTGGCGGCGGCGGAGGTGGCGGCGGCGGAGGTGGCGGCGGCGGAGGTGGCGGCGGCGGAGGTGGCGGTGGTGGTAGCGGCGGTAGCGGCGGCGGCGGTGGTGGCGGCGGTGGTGGTGGCGGTGGTGGTGGCGGTGGTGACGGCGGTGGCGGCGGCGGTGGCGGCATAAAACACCAGCTCTTCGAAACGCCGGTGTTAAAACGGGGGTAGCTGATGAAGTAGAATGTTCTCTATGTGGCTTATGTATTTTCTCGTCTACGTTTTGTTTGCAATGTCCTGTACCCAGATATGCACCTATACATACAGGTGGATGTCGGTATGCACATACCTGTACGTATATATGCATATACTCATTTACTATTTGTTTATCTTAATATATAAATCTGAAATTGTGTGTTTGTGTGAAGCCTTTTTGAATGTTTATAGAAATCCACATTTTCCACTTTTTCGTAAAAATTTTTACATCAATGGAATTTTCTTGATCTGAACTTTCCAGTGCAGCAATTAGATTTTTTTAATTCCGTTTACTTTGTGTGATTTAAGGGAGATTTGACTGTTGTTTCTAGCATCTTTTATATTTCAACCCTTCTACCTGGAACGTAATTCTTACACACGCGCTCAACATAAAAATATAGAGAGTAAGAGTTAAAGAGGGAGAGGGAGAGAGAGAGAAAGTGATACATACAACGTCATAGATTAAACTTTCATCTCAGTATTCTTAACCTATTTTTCATAACATAGATACGTAAAAACACACACAACCACACATACATGACCTGTGACAACAACAAACAACATACACATTGCTCTCAATCTCTATTCATTTCTCCCCCTCTTCCTCTCTCGCTCTCTCAAACGTATTGTATACGTTTGAGAGAGCGAGAGAGGAAGTAAACACAATCATTCACATCGTGGTATATTTGCAAAACGTTGATGGCGTAACTACAGAGTTGTATCCCCTAACTTTGGAAGGTCATAACTTTCATAAAAATGAATATTTTTGAATGAAATTTTCTATGCATATATTATTTATTATGTAGATTCCAAATATACAAGAATTTTCGGTGAAAGTGTTTTGGAAGGGGGTGGGGTACAATATTCGGAAATTCCACTTAAATTCCTCTTAACTTCCAGGAAAATGAATATTTTTTCATGAAATTTTGTACAAATGTACCTTGATGTATGTACATTTCAAGCATGTAAGAATTTTGAAGGAAACAACTGCAGGTTATTTTTGAGAAGTGTTCCCCACCCGGTGGTGTTTCGGAGCAAGTCGTCCATATTTGTTTCATTTTTCTCTATTATGTGCTTATGTGCATCCTTAGATTTCTAATGAAGTAATAGGCAGTGAAGAGAAGCAGTCATAAGAAAACTTTTAACTACCCTATTCCTTTCTCTCCCCCTCTTCCTCTTTCGCTCTCTCAAAAGCATACACGTGCAAGTACACAATCATTCAGTAAAATATAACTCATGTTCGTCAATGTTTTGTAAATTTACCACGATTTTCACTAGGGTGTTAGGGTTAGGGTTTTAGGGTCAGGGTTAGGGTTTAGGATTAATGTTACGGCTACGTTTTTTAGGGTTAGGGTTTAGGGTTAGTGTTAGGGTTAGTGTTAGGATTAGGTTTAGGATTAGGGTTGGGTAATCGTGCGGGTGTTAATCTGAAAAATTACAGATATGTGAAAAGTACCGACCCTGCCATCTATTATAACTTTTGTTGTTCTGTTTAATATATACATAGATTATGCCTCCAAAGAAGAGAGTTTGCTGGGGAAAGACAGCAACCGGTTTAAAATGACAGCCACAGACTGCAGCAATTCACCACATTCCAGTAGCTACTTTGAACATAATGCAAAATGGTGCATCAACACCTTCTGCCCAATCTGATAGAATTCTGGCAAAACTGTTTAACAACAGATCGCCAGCAATTGCTTCATTACAAATTGCCATCCTAGCACCTGTGAAAAGGGATTACCCTGCTATGTATAATCAGGGCAGAGCAAAAAGTTGTTTTGCACAAAAATTTCTATAGCAAATTACACGGATGAAATTTACGTATGCTTAATAATTTTACGCAAAACAGCCTTCAGACTTTCCCTATTAATTTCATCGTCTTTTGAATTATGAACATATTTACATCATAAGGGTTTTTTTCTTTGTAAGGCTCTCTATTTTAGTTGATTTTCAGCTAGCAAGACCTATCGTAGATGGCATAATAAGTT
>NC_142937.1:20622589-20630089 GCF_046866305.1 Octopus bimaculoides
AACAACGGGGGGGGGGCGATGTAATCGATTAGTTCCCTCCTTACAAATGCCAGGCCTTGTGCCTTTCGTAGAAAGGATTGTTATCATCACTGTTATTTTTGTTATAGGTAACATTATACCGTATGTCGTGTCCTACATGCGGCTGGTAGGGAAAGACGCAACCTTAACATACGATGATGGAATTTGGTTGGTGTCCATGGGGACAACCGCCTTTGGTCTCAGCATGATGTTCACATCTTATATAGAAAATGTTTTGGGCTTTAGAAAAACAATTCTGTTTGGTTCATTAATCCAGAGGTACGTATTATGTAATACTTTTACCATTTTCTCCATTAAACCTATAAATATACCATGGTATCTTTTAATTTATATATTATACTTGTGTCAGTGAAATAACTTAGTAATATAAAAATAGAAATGCTTATCATCCTTTCTTTCTTAACCCATTGCTTGCCATGAGCCCCATCTGGGGATCTGCTTAAACCATTACCTCCCATAATTCTATTAACTGGAATTTTGTAATGAAACTTTGAATCAGAGAAATATACCCAGTAGATATAGCAAAAAGATTAGATATGTGTAAATATTGACAGATAATTACGAAACTCGTAATTTTTAAGTGATCTCATATGAGATCACTCGTAGGTAATGGGTTAAAACTGTCTTACTGCCGGTTGCTCGTTGTATTTGAAGTGAATTGCTTATGCACTTTGCATTTGCAGAGGTGTGTTTAACAATATTTAGTTTGTCATTATTAGCTCTGGCTAATCCGAGTGGACATTTTATGTCATAAATCGCAATTTTTGAACTACAAAAATACTGACTGTTTTGAAAACGCTTTTCTTTCTTTTCACATTTCACACCTATATCATTCATTCGATACTATAGCTTCAAAAAACTAAAATGTTCATTATAGCAATTGAGTGGAAAAGGATAAATATGCGTTTTTGCAGCGGTCACTAATTGGGACTTTTTCGAAAAATTCACCGTAATTTCCAAAATAATTCACATGGGGAGAAAATTTAAATACTATATATTATTTTAACTCCTAAAACACCCAGCAAAGCTAAAAAAATATGAATTTAAAAAATTGGCAGTTAACGGGTTAAATAACTTCTCTTAATCTTTTTCACCCTGTGGAATTTCGACGGGTCCCTCTAGTCACATTAAATTATATTATACCATATCATATTATATTGTGTTATATCATTTATTATATCATATAATAACATATAATATTATATTGTCTTATATTATATCATATCAGATTACATAATTTTATATTATATCATATCATGTTATATTATATTATAACATATATCATACTATATTGCCTTATATTGTATTATATTATATTATAACATGTATTATATCATATTATATTGTCTTATGTCATATAATAACATATACTATATTATAACATGTATATCATATTATAACATGTATTATATCATATTATATTGTCTTATATCATATAATTTTATAAGATTACATAATCACACCATATTATGTTATATTATAACATATATTATATCATATTATATTGACTTATATTGTATTATATAATATTATATTATACAATATTACATCATATATTTTAGTGCTTCAACCTTAGTGTCATATTACACAATCCAGAGTTCATATTACTATTTTGTAATAACTGAAGGATTTCTCAATAGTGCCGCCGGTTCCATTCCTTATGTTGTGACAGTGTCCTGTGCCATGAAGGTAAGAACATTTATATTGCTTTGACAATATTCTATCATTACCCTCCTCCTTCTTCTTTGTGCCTTCCTCCTAATCCTTCTCCTCGTCCTCCTGCTCCACCTCCTTCTCGTGCTTCTTTTCCTACTTCGCCTCTTTATCTTTCTCCTCCTACTTCTCCTGCCACTCTTTGTCCTAGTCGCCAACACATTCATTGACGTCATCATCATCGTCATTATATAAATCTTCATCCTCGTTCTCTCCCTCCTCTTCCCTCTCCTCATCGTCTTTATCATCGCTTCCTGCCTCGTTTTCTTCCTCCTCTTACTTCTCCTCCACTCCTTCTTTGTTCTCTTCCTCCTCTTACTTCTCCTCCACTCCTTCTTTGTTCTCTACCTCCCCTTCCTTCTCCTCATCCACTTTTTCTTCCTCGTTCTTTCTCCTCTTCCCTCTCCTCATCCTCCCCTCCTTCCTCCTTCGCTCCCTCCTCTTCCTTTTCCTCATCTTTCATATATATCTTCCCCTCCTTCCTCGTTCTCCTCCTCTTCCTTCTCTTCATCCTTCCCTTCTTCCTCGTTCTATCCCTCTTCTCTCTCTTCATCCTACCTTCCTTCCTCGTTCTCTTCCTCGTCTTCCTTCTCCCTCCCCTCCCCTTCTTCCTCGTTCTCTCCCTCCTCTTCTTTCTCCTCCCCCTCCTCTTCCTCCCCCCCTTCTCGTCGTTGTCATCATCAACATCACCATTTTTCATCATACTCATTATTATCACCTTCACCTCCACCTTTATCCCCACCAGTGTTCCTCCACAATTTTCTATTTTCTGTTTGTTTTTCACCGACGTGACCCCTTTGGCTGCCATTTTGCTCGGTTGAACCCTCCAAGGCATTCAGTGTTTAAAATATTCCTATTATACTTCGGTAAAGAATTATTATCTTAGGAATTTTATTCTTTCATTTGTTTCAGTCATTTGAACGCGGCCATGCTGGAGCACCGTCTTTAGTCGAACAAATCGACCCCGGGATTTATTCTTAGCCGAACGGCTAATTTACGGGGACGTAAACACACCAACATTGGTGGGGGTGGCGCAAACACACACACACACACACACACACACACACACACACACACATATATGTTGAGAAATCAGGACGGGGCAGATGAGGAGAGGGAAGAGGAGGAAGAAGGGTAGGTACGGCTGATAATTCGCTTGCCATTCGTGACGGTATTTTAATAACACCAACACTATATATATATATATATATATATATATATATATATATATATATATATATATATATATATATATATATATATATATATATATATATATATATATACATATACACGACGGGCTTCTTTCAGTTTCCGTCTACCAAATCCACTCACAAGGCTTTGGTCGGCCCGAGGCTATAGTAGGAGACACTTGCCCAAGGTGCCACGCAATGGGACTGAACTCGGAACCATGTGCTTGATAAGCAGGCTACTTACCACACAACCACTCCTACGCCTATCAAGCAATTGTTGAAATACTTCGTGCATTTCAGAATTATAACCAATTATACATTGCAGATAAGTTTTAATAACAAAATCTCATATTGACCCCATCAAGGACCATAGGGAACCCTGTGAAAGACCACTGATCCACACCAACTTTCTTCCCCTCCTCCTCTTCTTCTTATTCCTCCTCCTCCTCCTCTCCTCATTATCATAATCATTATCATCCTCTTCCTCCCCCTCGGCCAAATCATCATAATTCCTATCATCCCCTTCTCGACCTTTCCTCTGCCTGCTTCACCCCTGCACTTCTCTTCATTATCAACACCAATATCGTCGTCGTCGTCGTCATCACCAGCTCGCTGCTGTCATAATAATAATTATAACAATGATAATAATAATTTCATCTATTTACCGCCAAGGCGAAGGATGAAGGGGACAATACAATCATAATAATAATAATAATAATAATAATAATAATAATAATAATTCCAATGTATTCCAGTGGATGCCAAATCGAAAAGCGACAGCTACAGGATATGTTCTATGTACACACGCTCTGTCGGCAACCATTTTCACTTATGCGTCTAGTAAATATATAAATCCAGAAAATTACGAAGAAAACGAATTTGTCAATGGAGAAGCGTAAGTGAATATTTATTGATCATAATATATTAAGTATGTGCATATTAAAATCTAATTCCTCGCCCGATATTGTTGTCCATTAACCAAAACTTGAAAGTAATATATTAACCCCTTGAGGTCGTAACACCGGTTTATCAGTGGGATGGCTTGCTTTTCTCTATACCGTAGCAACGCTCTATACCGTTACACCGGTGGAGTGCCAGGTATATTGTAAAATATGGTTCAGGGGGTGGGGGTCAGGTTCAAAGGAGGGCTCAAAAGGTTAAGTCTGTGTGAAGGTGTCGAGTTGGCAGAATCGTTAGCACGTCGGGCAAAATGCTTAGCAACATATCGTCCGTCTTTATATCCTGAGTTCAAATTCCGCCGAGGTCGACTTTATCTTTCATTCTATCAAGGTCGATGAAATAAGTACCAGTTACGCACTGGAGTCAATGTAATCGATTAGTCCCCTCCCCAATAATTTCAGCCTTGTGCCTATAGCAGAAAAGATTATTAGTATTCATTTTGTTCAGCCTGTACAAGTACGTGTGTAATAATAAAAATAAATGTGCACTTTTTAAAGCCTAGCCAGGCTCATGGGCCGGTTTCCCGGTTTCAATGGTATATGTGTTCCGTAGATGGACAGGACACCAGTCCATCGCAGCGTTACTCATTTTTGCCAGCTGAGTGGACTGGAGCAACGTGAAATGAAGTGTTTTACTCAAGAACAAAACGCTAAGTCCGGTCCAGGAATCGAAACCAAATCTTTCAATCATGATGCTAACACCCTAACCATTAAGCTACGCGCCTCCACACAAGTAAGTGTGTACTCACCGTTATTTTATTTACTTAATTCAAGTTTAGGAAAATTGAAACATGTCTTTGACAGTTCTGGAGTGTATTGAACCTATTTTGTGAGTGACTTTTAGCCAAACCTGTACAATATGCTTTCTTTTTATTTTATTTCCCAGTTACTTTAGCCAGAAAGATCTTCTGGCACGAGTTCCAAAGTGTTTTTTAATGCTGGGTTGTGTCTTCATGGTATCTCAATTAATCAGTGTCTGTTTGATTTCCAACCCCAAGGAGGTAATTATATTGAATATTTTGTAAAATTTAATTCAAGAATAAAATTAAGATTTACTTTATTCAGTCGACCAGCCAACAACATACATAGGTCAAATGACAGATTTACGCATACTTTCCTTGTGACCCAATCTCATTCAGAAGGCATGTGAGATGACCGGAGGTAATAGCAAAACAAAGGCAGTTGTCTAAGGTGCTGAACATTGAGCACGCAACCACGGTGGGGAGGGACAAACACACACACACACACACACACACACACACACACACACACACACACACACACACACACACACACATACGCATGCACACACACACACACGAAGGTGTGCCGGAAATTTCCTGACTTTGGGTAAAAGAAAATACAGGAGGATCAGTTAACTTTGATTTTATTCAATATATTTCTCTCTCAGATTCACACAATTATTGCAGCAATCCATCAGTATTTCTAAACCCTACAAAAATAATTCGGAAGGTTGGGCCTCCAACAAGGCTTTTCGTGATACCGTTAAAACCAGGAACTTTTCAGCACTCCACTTTTATATGTACGTTCAATACATACACACACAATCTTCATCTCTCTCTCTATATATATATATATATATATATGCTGCTTTTAAATAAAGTATATATATATATATATATATATATATATATATATATATATATATATATATATATGTATATATAGGTTATGAGCGATAGTGGTGTCAATTAGACCCACAGGTTTTAGGTAATGCTGAGTAAGTGCTAAGGATAGACCATAGTTAAGCTCCAGGTTCGGAGATTAAGGTATTGGAATCTTATATGTATACCATTCTGCCTAAACAATGGATTCACAAATACAATATTCCCTACATTCACTCTCTATTTCCTATCTTATCTAAGCTAACTATTACTCAACATTCCTCTTACACCGTCTCCGATGAAGGGATATAATAAATATCCTGGAAACAGCTGTAAGACCTTTTATTTATAAATGTTCTATATTATACACAGCCTTAGTTTTTTATCTCATTACGAAAAGTAAATCCTTATATGTACACACACACACACGCACACACATACACACACACACACACACACACACACACACACACACACACACACAAATATATATATATATATATATATTCTAACGTCCTGTACCCTGATATGCATGTATATACACATGTAGATGTAAGTATGTACATATATGTGTGTATACATGTATATATATTCTTTGTATTATTACATTATTGAACGCACACGTCCTATTTTACAAGTAAGTCTACTATTATTCTGACGTGACTATCTTTCTTTCTATCTATCTATCTATCTATCTATCTTTCTATCTATCTATCTATCTGTCTTCCTCCATCTTTCTATCTATACCTCTGTCCTGGCCTCTACTTCACTGCTATACCCTTCTGTCCCTTCCTCCTTGTTCCACTTCCTCCCTCCACCATCCTCTCTATCTATTTATCTATCTGTCTTCCTCTATCTTCCTATCTACCCTTCTGTCCTGGCCTCTACTTCACTGCTTCTGTCCCTTCCTCCTTGTTCCATTTCCTCCCTCCACCATCCTCTCTGCTCTCGTGTGACCTGTGGTCAGCTTTCTTTTCACTCCAGCCGCTGTGAAGGCAAGACGAACTACTAGCGTTCTACCTCAGATTTGCGTTTGGCCGTACGGCTTTTGAATGTTGTTTTCACTGTCCATTTTTTCCTGTCTTGGTTTGTGTTTGCCACCTTGGAATCCTCTGTGTAGTTGGTTGATCCACTACTCAGGAAGAGACTATTCTAGAGTACGTCCTGTCTGGTCTTCGAAACGTCTAGATAGAATAGAGACAGCTGATGAAGGGATATTCCAAGGGGCTTTCCGTTTTCCTATGTGTTCGTTCCGTTGTCTGTAGTTTATTGTTCTAAAGTCCTGTACCCTGATATGCATGTATATACACATGTAGATGTAAGTATGTACATATATGTGTGTATACATGTATATATATTCTTTGTATTATATATATATATATGTGTGTGTGTGTGTGTGTGTGTGTGTGTGTGTGTGTGTGTGTGTGTGTGTGTGTGTGTGTGTGTGTGTGTGTGTGTGTGTGTGTGACAAGCTTTTTCCAGTTTCCGCCTACGTAGACCACTCACAAGGCTTTATCAGCTCGAGAATATAGTAGAAGACTCTTGCCCAAGATACCACGTAGTGGGACCGAACCTTAGGCCATGTTGTTGAGAAGCAAGCTTCTTACAACACTAACATGCCTGCGCCTATTGTGGAATTATAAAAGTTTGCTCATTTATAATTCTGTTTTTTTTTTTTTTTTTTTGTTTTTTTTTTTGTTTATATATTAGGAAACGACGACAGTTATTATTGAAAATGAGGCCGTCAACGTTGATGGCACTGTGCAATCAGGAGAAGAAAATAATCCAATTCAAGATAACGATATGGCGATACAATCAGAGAATGAGGCAAATGACGTTCAGACCCAAAATATTCCGGATGAAAATGAAAGGGAAGTGAGGGTTAAATCACCAGCAAGAACAGCATCAGAGAGAGAGAGGTATTTACACGTATAATATATGCATGCAACCATATATATGTACTTTCATAGT
>NC_142937.1:20632589-20650089 GCF_046866305.1 Octopus bimaculoides
TGTTCAAATAACATCAACAGCAATGAAAGAAATCTACTGACCATCTAACCTTTTCATCTACTTACATGTTTTGGTGAACTCTTAAAACTCAAAGTAACTAAGTTTCTATACTAAGAAGCCTATGACCTAAGCTGGCACTAAATAAATACTTTATTACAAGATTTTACACCCTGGACTGAACTATGAGCATTAACATTCACCTTTTAAATGGTTAATATTCTAAATTGTATCAAACTAATATTTTCATTAACCTTGATTCTTTCAGAACAATAAAAGCAACCCCAATACCTGAACCTGAAAGACCTAAATTCATAGATCCAGTTACGAAGTTTTAAAATCATGATTAAACTCTGAACGATAACACAACTCCAACTTTAATCAATAGAATCCTCTATAATATCTTTCCAACATAACTTACCCTACACATTAATTACGTTCAACGTGATCCCACCTACTCTAGGAAAAATAAACATATCAGAGAATATATAAAGCAAACCAAAACTCAAATGAACCTGGTCTCGAATGAACCAGGTTGAAACTTCAAAGACTTTCTGCAGCATTCTCGAAAAAGAATAATGATATATTGTCAACAAAAATTATTGAGTGATCCTTCAGTTTAATATAAAATTATATTTATTATAACTTGATGCAAACTCACACACATAAACATATGCACACACATACATACATATATATATAAATATATATATATATATATGTATATATATATACTCTTTTACTTGTTTCAGTCTTTTGACTGCGGCCATGCTGGAGCACCGCCTTTAGTCGAAGAAATCGACCCCAGGACTTATTCTTTGGAAGCCTAGTACTTATTCTATCGGTCTCTTTTGCCGAACCACTATGTTACGGGGACATAAACACACCAGCATCGGTTGTCAAGCGATGTTGGGGGGACAAACACAGACATACAAACACACACACACACATACACATATATATACACATATACGACGGGCTTCTTTCAGTTTCCGTCTACCAAATCCACTCACAAAGCATTGGTCGGCCCGAGGCTATAGTAGAAGGCACTTGCCCAAGATGCCACGCAGTGGGACTGAACCCGGGACCATGTGGTTGGTAAGCAAGCTACTTACCACACAGCCACTCCTACGCCTATTATATATATACTTATATATATATATATATATATATATATATAGAGAGAGAGAGAGAGAGAGAGATAGATAGATAGATAGATAGATAGATAGATAGATATACACGTGTATAAACATGTGTGTGTATTTATATATTCAAATATGCAAAATTACACACATCCATGCAGATAGATTAACAGATGATTATTCAAGAAAAAATGTTTGAATTTTTCCTCAGGTCTATGGATTGACGTTCATCTCAGATGATAACTTCCTTACCGTTCTTGGTTCTGCTTGTGCAGTTGGCAATGCCGTCGCGAAAATGAGCTGGGGACTCATATGTGATAAATTATTATTTAAGGTAAGAAGAAATCTGATCGGTTCCTTTTTTTCCTCATGTGTACGCATATTGTTGTCAAATATTACACACACACATACACACACAAATAACAAATATATGTATATATTGTATCTGGAGAGATACAAAATCGAAATATATATATATATATATATATATATATATATATATATAAAACACGTGTGTATGAATTACACACAGAGAGGAGAACCAATAAGTGGTCTCCTTATAAGCAGAAAAGAGATGTCAAATCCCCAAACCATGAAAAATACATTCTTATTAATAGCACGTTGGATGTAGGCAGGCTAGACAATTTGAAAAAGTAAAAAGGCCAGTTATTTCTATACTCCAAAATTTCACCATTTATTAATTAAATAAATTAATTATCTGTGAATCATGAGTAGAAACTGTTAGAAACGTATAACTATAAAACTCAAATACGTACCATATGCCAAGTGATGCACGTGCATATCGAGTGTTATCGTTATACGTCGAGAATTCAATTCAAATGTCCTTAACGAACGCGCCAAGCCAGAATAAAGCAGCAGTGAATAAAAAAAATCACAGTGAATTATATGACTCAAGAATTAAAATATTTAAATATAAATATATAAACGATAAAAGTTATTAAAAATGATAGTTTATACCAGTGGTCAGCATGCGTAAAAAATGTCCGTAGACCATAAATATTTTAATAATATATACGTGTCTATCAATTACACAAAGAGGAGAACCACTAAGTGGTCTCTTTACATACGGGAATTACGCAGTATAAGCATCTCTAGAGAAAAATCCTTATCAAGATGATATAGACAACTTATATGCATCGTTGAAAGTCCAGATGTTGCAGTCTCTATTAGAGAATAATTTTTTTTAATGCTTATTTGCTAAATAAACAATATGTTTCATAGGCAGACGAAACGAAATCGCCCTGTATGTGACTGACGGATCCACATTTCGCTGCATTTGCGATTTGTCGATGTATATATATATATATATATATATGTGTGTGTGTGTGTGTGTGTGTGTGTGTGTGTGTGTGTGTGTGTGTGTGTGTGTGTGTGTGTGTGTGTGTTAACTAAAGACTATTTGCCAGTCTGGTGTATCAGACTCTATAGGCGGGCATGGAGGTAGTGGCTGGGAGTCAAAATAAAAGGATGCATATGGCGGTGCATGCTCTAGCCACGTTACTGCTAAAATGACAGTATGCTTGAGACTGAAGAATCTTCCATATTAGGTTTGATCGATTAAATGTGATCTGGGACTAAAGGCAATGAAGTAAAAGCTTAGAAGAAACTCTTACACTCTTGCTCAGACATACATTTTGCTTTAGTTTGGAAGCTTTTATCATACTGTAAATGCCAGTTTTTAATTATGCCGCTTGTAGTATATATGTTTCAGGTAATATACTATCCGCTGCACTAGCTAATACTGATCAATCATTTAATTTTTTTTTTCTTTGAGTATAAATGCAAACTCTGGAATTGAAGTATATTCCGTTTTAGGAACGATTCTACTTGAGTCCTTCCACGGCAACCAATGTAGGACTGTATGTATTTACTTAATGATTTTCTCTTTCCACTACTTGGTCAAAGTCGTTGTCGTCTATGCTTCACCGAAAAGATCCTTATAATATTTATTGTAACAATGTACCTATATTGTCATAATGCATATTTTTGGCTTGAAAAAGAAAGTCTTTTCAACGTATATCATTTTTCTTTAACAGGATTCCACCATACTTCTGTGTTTATCTGTAGCCCTTTTGTATCTCCTCCTCAATGTTTCATCAATGGTCGGACGATACTTTTACTTTTTTATTGCATTACTGACGTATGTTGTTCCGGGTGGGATATACGTTGTAATGCCTTTTATAATCAGTAAGAGTTATGGTATCAAGTACTACGCAAGTAACTGCGGAACTGTGTATACGTCACTGGTAAGTTTGAGTTAGATTTTCTATCTGGAGCTTCTCATTTGGTGGAAGCTGCTGTTTTGTTGTTTTGTGAATCACTGGTGACTCACTCGTAATGCCTGACCATGTATCTTGCTATTAGATTTCGAATCATCCAGCTATTATTATTATTATTATTATTATTATTATTATTATTATTATTATTATTATTATTATCATCATTATTGACTAAGAGAGCAGTGCATGCCATCACAGTGACACTGGGGTAAAATATACGAAGCCCGGTATACCCGTCATGGTTATCCGTCTGATAAGAGTACACCAAGCACATGCATCACAACCATATGTGCGTGACTTGGTGATCTCATATTAAGATAAACAGTGACTAGCTGATCCCGCTCAATAGGTCCCCGAAAAGGTTTGTTTAAGGATGTTGAATGAAACAGCCATATTTCAAAAGGTGAATTATCCTTCCCTACCAAAAGAATTCCTCTCAACACACGGCTAGGCGGCGTGTTGGCTGAATTGTTAGCATGCCGGGCAGAATGCTTGGTGGCACTTCGACCGTTTTTATGTTCTGAGTTCAAAGTCCACGGAGGTCGACTTTACCTTTCATCATTTCGCGGTCAATTAAATAAGTACCAGTGAAACACTAAGGTCGATGTAATTGGTTGGTCTCCTCCCCCCAAATTTCAGGCCTTGTGCTTATTGTAGAAAGGATTATTGCTATTGTTGTTGTTGTTGTTATATCTTAATTACCAACATATACATAAATGTAACCTTAATGTGAATCGCTTCCATTTTATTTTATAGATAATATCGGGTCTTTTAAATCCATTTATTTTAAAAGGCATGCAACATTTCTTCGGTTGGAATTGGACGTTTTTCTTCTTTGAAGTCATCGGTTTTATCGGTGGGTATAAACCAGTTCATTACCTTAATTTCCATATGGATCCATGTTCAGTCCCACTGTGTGGCACTTTGGGCAAGTGTCTTCTATTATAGCTTCGGGCTGACTAAGCTTTGTGAACTCAGGGGTGGCTGCGTGGTACGAAGCTTGCTTCCCAACCAGATGGTTCCGGGTTCAGTCCCACTGCGTGGCACCTTGTTTATTAGAGGCTGCTATGATAGATTCGAAGTTGGGTGGAGCAGAATAGGATAGTTTCAGGGTAGATCTATTAAAGATAGAATGATAATTATGTTGAAGAGGGAAGTTGGAGGCTAGTATTTTAAAGAAGGATTTAGCTAAGTTCTTAACGTTAAGTGAGAAGTGGGGTATGTACCACAGAATAGAGCGTCCACCACTTTTTCAGGGTATCTAGGAATAGTGCTTTCAATGTTTTCGGAGAATGGAGTGCTATCTATATTTTTGGTGAATGGAGGAGGTTGGCAGGGCCTGTTGTTGTTAGCTGTTTTAGTTGTTATAGTTTTTGACCTAGCGTTCAATGTATGCGCGTGAGGTCCAGGTTGTGTAGGTGTAAGATCTTCCGGGGTTCTATCAAGGAGTGTATTTGGGTGTGTTTGGTCGGTTGCGATTTTGATGGTTGGTGCGTCTTTGAGATGTGATTTGGGATTTGAGATATATATTGTTTGAGCCTGGAGTTATGGATGTATTTTATTTGTTAGGAGAAGCCGCTAGCGGTGAGTGCTTGATTTTAATATGGTGTGTGGTTATTGAAAATTTCCTCACTGGAAGAGAGGTCGGATATACGGGTTGAGATACCCTCGATTGTGTTACTAAAAGTGGATTTGTGGTGATTGGAAAGGATGTTAAGGTATTTAAGATATTGAATAGGTTTGTGGTAAGGGGAGTATTGGGAGGTTGATTTACTATACATACATAATATATATATATATATATATATATATATATATATATATATATATATATATATATATATATATATATATATATATATATGTATATATATATGTGTATATATTAATAATAATAAAGGAGTTACGACGCAAAAACGTATAAATTCAAAAGAACATATTTGTGTAAAGAAATTTTGATTTAAGCATCTTAATGAATTCTTTATACTGAAATATATATTGAAGAAGATAAATATGTTCTTTTGAATTTATACGTTTTTGCGTCGTAACTCCTTTATTATTATTAATATAACCAAAAGGATCGATTCTTGAAGAGTCTGCATACCTTCATTGTCGTTTTTTTCTGCTATTTTGGTGATGATTTTTTAAGTTAGCTTACCAATTATTTTTGTTGGTAGTTAATTTATAATATATTGATATTGAATATATATATATATATATATATATATATATATAAAGTTGTAGTGTATTGTCAACTTAATGTGACAATCCCAATAAGGGAACACACTACTGCCGTTTAGCCCTAGGAAGCTGGACCGCTTCCTGTCGGCCTTGACACAATTACTGTGTCCTTAAGATTGCGAGGGGGAGACAAGCTCCTCCACCCAGCCTAGCCAGCGTTCAGGGACATGTTTCTGAGTCTTTGCTCGTCATCAGCCTGAAGTAGCTTGCCAATTCTCTTTATTACGATAATAAAATATCTTACATAGATGGGACAATACAGGACACTACAAACATTTAAGAATTGTCATTTAGTGAGTCATTTTTCTTTTAGCTTTTTTTTAAAAAAAAATATACGTTTAAAAATATATATTTAAAAATTTCTACAAAACTTGGAATATTTCCAATGGTTTACACTTAATTCCAGGGTACACCAGTCTACACCTTTGTATTTTTTTCAGGAAAGTTTTAAGTAGGGCCGCTCACTCGCAACTTCCTTCCTACTTTCTTCCATATTTCCTCATATACTCTTCTAGACAGGTGTCTTCTCTCCAGCCCTATCTTGCTTTTCAGGTGGTACCTGAAATAGTATAGCATTCCAGGGCCGGAGATGAAGGTTCCTGTCTTCATACCTTGCATTCGAGTTCTCCATGCACACTCTTTCATAACTGCGACTGTACATAGAAAACAAGCCTCACCTTCCTTAGGTAGTCCGGTGGGCGGTGCATTCTTAATCACAGATTCAGCCGATAGCTGTACTCTTCCTAGGTGCGACAGCACGTGTTCGACGTGAATTGTCATCTCCGAAAGATGGGTGCACTGAACAAGAGCGTTCAGGATGGTTTCCTTCTCCTGCCCGCATCTTGGACATTCGGGTGGCACAGAAATCCCGTGCCTGGACAATTTCTCGTGGACAGGTAAAGCATTCCTGAAACACTGCCAATTCAGGGATCTTTGGTAATTATCCAAATACCCCGCCCTGAAAGTGTTCCGAAACAGGTTGGATAGCTGGTTCTCATCGAGCCCCAGTGTCTCTCCTAGCACGTCGTCACTTTTAAACTCTACCAACCCTTTGTAAAACGCAGAGGTGGTATTCCCGCTGCCGGCCTTACCCGCCTTGTGGATTAGCTCAAGTGCCTGCCGGCATTCCTTTTGCCATTCAGTCGATTTCTGTCTTTTAATTAAACCGGGTTTAAATCCCTCTAGAGAGGCTGGTCGTGGAAAGAATTCCTCGGCGAGCAAATTCCACACCTGACCACCATCCAGGTAAGACCAGAGATGCCTTAGTCTCAGTGCATATTTGCACATCAACAACCATGGCATCCCTAGGCCACCCTTTAACGGTTCCTGACAGCACACGGAGCGCCTCACAAGCGGCTTTCCCCTCCACAAAAAGCGGAAGAGAATCCGAACCAGCTTGTTTAGCCACAAATCAGGGCAGGGGACGACGGTGAGGCGGTAGGTGATAACTGACGCAATAAACGTCTGCACCACTTCCGCCCTTCCTTTCAGGGACAGCGCCCTTCCAGACCAAGTCCGGGATAGCGCTTCTACCCTGTTCGTCACCTCACTCCAATTTTTCTCCGTCTGGGAGTCCGGACCAAACCAAACTCCGAGCAACTTAACAGGGCCATCCGTCCAGTGTCCAACAACACTGGACGTTATCGGCTTGCTGCTCCAGGTGCCGAGCCGCAAACCTACAGACTTGTCCATGTTAACTTTTGCCCCTGCCACCGTCTCGTATCTTCTGATTGCCTCTGCTACGCGAGGTAGCTGAGTCATCTTGGATACGGTGATGGTGACGTCATCCGCATACGCCGAAACACCTTTACCACATCCGATTTCATTAGTGGTGCTTCCCAACTTCTCCAACCTCCGCAGCAATGGCTCAAGAGACAGAACATACAGAAGCGGAGACAGGGGGCACCCTTGACGGACTGAACGCCTGATCTCAAACGGCTCCGACAGGTAACCGTTCACCTGAACCGTGGATTTGATGCCACCATAAATGGCCTTGATCCAACCGCGGAAATCCGGGCCTAGCCCAGCCGCCTCAAGGACTGCCGCCAGGTACCGATGGTCAACCCTATCGAAGGCCTTACTTTGGTCTAAATGGACCAATGCCCCACCTTTACCGGAAACTTTCCCCACCCTGTCTAAGGTGTAGCGTAAGAGATGAAGATTGTCCTGGATCGACCTGCCAGGAATGGCACATGTTTGCGCCCTCCCGACAAGCTTATCCGCGACAGCCGTCAACCTTTTTGCTAGCACCTTGGCCAAAATCTTTAACTCTACATTCAGTAGAGTTATGGGCCTGAAATTACTAAGATGGTCCCCCTTGCTCGGGTCTTTTCTGACCAGCGTTACCACTCCCCGACTCACAGAGCAGGGAATTCTCCCATTCTGTTGCCAGTTCGTGTACACGCCAGCCAGCAAGTGTCCGAACAAGTCCGGCATTGTACTATAAAACTCGTAGGGCAGACCATCCAGTCCCGGCGACCTGTCCCGCGCGCTCTCTGCCAGCACCTCTTTGACCTCCGCAGCTGTGATCGGCCCTTCACAACGCCCCACCTCACTTGCTGAGAGTCGCGGTCCGTCAGCCAGGACATCCCTTAAGGGCTCCCCATGGTCCAACGTCTCGTTTGTCCCAAACAACCGTGCGAAATGCTGATGAAAGGCCTTCTGCATCTCCTCCTGTCCTTCGATCCGGCGCCCCTGTTCGTCAATTAAAGACTGCACAGAAGCATTTCTGCCTCTCCGACTCTCCACATGACGGGCCCATCCGGCAACATTAATACCTTCTCTGCCTACCGCGCGTAACTTAGCCCTGACTCTACTACCTTCGTGTTTGGCTTGGAGGTGACGGAATAATACCGACCTCGCCGCCAACACTCTGGACGCAGAGCCTGATACTATGGCCTCCTCTAATTCCTTAGTTAGATTCCCTTCTACTCTTGCTCTCTCTAAACTTAGCTCTTTACTAAATCTAAGAGACTCTAAACGTATGGCTCTTTTGAGGGCGCACCACCATCTGCTATTAACGATGGCTCCGCATAATGCCCTCTGCACTAATTCCGTCACTCGAGCACGGAAGACTTTACTAGTCAAAATAGACTTGTTCATCTTCCAGTACCCGGGTCCCTGTCTATGACACTTAGCTAACTGTATCCTACATGTCACAAATTTGTGATCCGTGTAAGAAGTACAGTGAAATTGTGGACAACTAACTATATCCCTATCACTGTCTTTTATAATCACCCTATCTAAGTAAGACCTCTGTGAACCGTCGTTATTAGACCACGTCCACTGTGGAACGAACGGTTCATCCAGTCTATAGCGGTCTACTAGTTTATAGCTTGCTAGTAGCCTTTTTAGGCCAGGGCTTTCCCTTCTATTGATTGAGCCACCACTATCCACTTGCGCGTTGAGAATAACGTTGAAGTCTCCTGTTAAAACTAAAGTTTTCGACGTCGCTAGGAAATTTTCCAAATCTCGAAAAAAAATTACTGTGTCCTTAAGTTTGCGAGGGGGAGACAAGCTCCTCCACTACAACTTTATCGCTCCACTACTGCTTAAATCTCTCTGAGAGATTTAGAAATATTATATTTCTAATTTTGCTGATCAGTGAATAAACTTCACTATGATTATATAAGTTTGCGAGGGCTAAACAAGCTTCTTTAACCAGCTGGCAAACTACTCCAGGCTGATGACGAGCAAAGACTCAGAAACATGTCCCTGAATGCTGGCTAGGCTGGGTGGAGGAGCGTGTCTCCCCCTCGCAAACTTAAGGACACAGTAATTGTGTCAATGCCGACAGGAAGCGGTCTAGCTTCCTAGGGCTAAACGGCAGTAGTGTGTTCCCTTATTGGGATTGTCACATTAAGTTGACAATACACTACAACTTTATCGCTCCACTACTGCTTAAATCTCTCTAAGAGATTTAGAAATATTATATTTCTAATTATATATATATATATATATATATATATATATATATATATATATATATATATATATATATATTCACACACGCGCGCGCACACACACACACACACACATATCAAAATGCGATTCAGGGACCGGATTGTAGCAAGCTGGTAAACTTCAGCCAGCATGTAGCATATATAGAGAACAAAAACTGGACTGTGTACGGTAAGGAATAATGACAATTTATTGGTATCGAGTTTGATACACTTTCTCCCCATAACGAAGTTATGAGGAAATATACTACATATATACATATATATAAATAAATAAATAAATAGCAGCAATTCATCCGCTTTTACTTCTCCGGTTCAAATTCCGCCGCGTGCGTGCATATGTGTAAAATGTTTATCGAATTTTCTATTATCTATTTTACCAGGACTAATATTAACGGTGATGTTCCAGAAACCGAAGAAACTGGAACGAAGAGGGAGTGTATTGAGTGTAACTGAAGACCAGTCCGAGCCCTGACAAATCCTGTTCATTATGACCAGAAAGACCAACGCAAGATAAATAAATGCTTCATTCACATGTAGAGATATCCATATGAATGTATGTTATGCACCGAGCTCAAAAGAGTGCTAGGAGATACAAGCCATGTTACTAGCATCTGCCATTTTAATGTACTTTAATGTATGAATATCAAATTGTTAGTAACTCTTTTGTAATTGTTTATATCAAATAATATATACACGTGGTCTGATAAATAAGTATCTGGACTGTTTCTATAGTAACAAAGCTAAAGCATGCAGAGTGTAGCCGCTAAGCACAGATTGAGCTTGAACTCTGCTGTGCATGCGCATTACCTTTTAACGTTCTAGCTCAATTCTGCTGTTTACGGCAGTGCTTGGAAGGTAGGTGTGTAGCATGTGGTCGTTGAATTGACTACAACAGAGGAAGTTGAGAAAAAAATCTGCATCAAATTATGCCAAATGTTTGGTGATATCTGCTCAGAGGCCTACGCAAAGTTTTCAAAAAGTTCCATCGTTCACGACACATTGAAGAAGGTGTTATGCAGCTGAAACCAGAGTGTCTTTTCGGTCAAGTGAAAGCAGTTTTGGCACAAACTTGGCAAACACACGTTTCATACCTAAATCGTCAGGAGTAATGGACTGAACTGAACCGTAATTAATCTGCATATCCTCTGATAACTCACGGATGGTCAATTTCCCCTCAGAGCTGCAGGCATATCTGCGATGTTTCTCTCAGTTCTGCTGGCTGCGGGTCTCCCAGAAAGTTCGTCAATATCGGCATTTTTTCGACCATCATGGAAACAGCTGAACCACTCGTACACTTGTATGCGGCACATACACTCTTCTCCGTACACTTTCTGCAACTCTGCGTTGGCCTCTGAGTAGGTATCATCATAACAACTTTTTCATGCTCAATGAGATGATCACACGCTGCACACCTTCCCTCCAAGCACTACTGTAAGCAGCAAAAGTGAGCTAGAACGATAAAACTAAGTTTGTATGCACAGTGGCGTTCAAGGTCAATCTGTGCGAAGCAGCTTCACTCTGTGTGCTTTAGCTTCGTTACTATGACAACAGTCCGGATACTTGTTGATCAGACACTGTATGTGTGCGCGTACATATATATATATATATATATATATATATATACACATATATATGTGAGTAACAAAGATGTACAGGTGTCAATTCATTACGGCCGTTTCAAGCGACTCTTTTAATTGATTAATGAAATGGTAATATATATATATATATGTATGTGTGTGTGTGTATGTATGTATGTAGGTATGCATGTATGTATGTATGCATGTATGCATCTGTGTGTGTGTGTGTGTATGTATGTATGCATGTATGCATCTGTGTGTGTGTGGGGTGTATGTGTGAGTGGGTGTGTGTGTGTGCGTGTGTACGTTTGACAGGTTGTGGTCGGTCAGATCGAAAGGAATCTGCAACAGAACAAAAACCTTGAACGAACTAAGCCAAACATGTAACATGTAACCAAGCATGTAACCAAACATGTAACCAAGCATGTAACCACATTAAATGTTACCTTTCCATAAATAGAATGAATATTTCTTGCTGCTTCCAATGTTGAAGAGTCACTTTTGAATTCCTACGGCAAACCATATCTGATACGAGTTTGATCTAAACTCATTTTGAATGCAAAGTTTAAAATTGGTGCGAATCTAAGCACGGTGGTATGACGAAATCTCCAAAGAAAGAAAACATTAGGAAGTAAAAATTAATGCCTATTTTTTCTGTAAGTTTTGGAAACATACCCTTACAGTGATCAGATCAAAACTGCGACAGGACTTTCTTTCCAACTTGATATATATATATATATATATATATATATATATATATATATATATATATATATACTCGTATGTGTGTGAGTGTATGCGCGCGTGTGAGTACGTATGTACGTATATGTTTATATAAGATATATATGAGTGTGTGTGTATGTATGTGTGTGTGTGTGTGTGTGTGTGTGTGTGTGTGTGTGTGTGTGTGTGTGTGTGTGTGGAAATATTTATTCCCACTTAAATGTGGATTTTAACAAATTTTACTGTTGTACATACCATGAAACGAACTCTCATATTGGCGTTTGGTGCAAAATGCACGTTTCTTTATATCACTCGCGGGGAGATAGATCCCCACCAAATCCAGCACCAAGACAACCTGATCACGTAATTTCATCCTTCCTTGGTTTCATCGATGATGGATGCTCAACTTTTAGACAAAGCTGCGACTCATATCCCCGCACGCACCATATAGACAATTAGTGCTTGTATATATATATTTGATATCATAGAAACTTTCAGAGCGTGAATAAAATATTTTTAACGGTAAAACTCCAAGTAGAATAGCAATAAGTCTATAACTAAATGCGTGTGCATATTGTTATGAACCACGTGGAATTCAACCGTTAAATATGAATTTATACATATATATATATACACTTATATGTATATACATATATATATATATATATATATATATATATATATATATATATATATATATTGAATATACATATCGTGTAACGCCAGAATCTAAATACTTCAAATCGTTGTTAGAGTATGGCGTCTGGACCAGTTAATTTGTACTGACACTGAAGAAGGTTTACGTAAGAAATGTATTTCCTATTATGTACCACACAGACATGAAACGCATGTATTAAATGACTTCAAAATATCACTGTTTGGTTTGACTTCATCATTACAACGTATTATGTGTGTGTGTGTGTGTGTGTGTGTGTGTGTGTGTGTGTGTGTGTGTGTGTGTGTGTGTGTGTGTGCGTGCGTGCGTGTGCGTGCGTGCGTGCATGCATGCGTGTAAGTATTAATCGAAGCGCTTGACGCTCCACTGTTTATGTTGCATCTATAGCGTGACATCTTATTTTGCTGAATACTCCTGAAGAATACTTCGACAAGCGGCTGAAGGTGGGAAAACAACCATTAATAAACCACGGGTGTCGCAAATAGTGGCTGGGTAAAATTCGTTATTAGCGACGCCCAGTATGCCCCCCCCCCATACGAAGCAACTCAATATGAAAGTAGAAGGACTCCAGAGATCAATGATGAGAAAGATAAACAGCATGAGAGGCATTGATTATTGGGGTCGACTAAAAAATTCAATCTCTATCTCCAACGCCACCGGGAGCGCTACATTATTTGTGTTATGTGGAAAATATTCCATCAATATTGCACAAATGATGTTGGCATCAATTTTAAAATCAAGCCAAGACTTGGCCCCCGAGCTATCCGTCCACTACAAAAATCGAACTCGGTACGCATAGCAACATTACGTCACAATTATTTTACCTCAACCGGTCCAAACGGATCCCATAAAATTCAAATTTTCACCGGACAAATTTCTTCCAAATATCCCGGACCAACCTCCTACACACGGATATGTCCCCAACAATAATAACTCTTTGCTAACGTTGGCTACGGTACCCCATATATGACTATAAGACTTCACCAGGTGGCGCTATTGAGTTAGACATGACCTGAGCTTATTATACTGGCCGAAACCTATCAATATAGTCAAAGTTATATATATATTCACACATACATGTATAAATTAACACGTGCAAACATATGCCAGCAGCGTACGTCAACAGGTTTCATGTATAAATCGTCGTCATCATCATCATAATCATCATCATCATCATCATCATCATCATCATTGTCTTCGTCATCGAGTATATTGATTAAGTGATTAAACTTTTTTTTTTATCATAGTCAGTGTACTTGAAAATAAAGTAGGCCATCATGCGTTCAGAATGAAGAGAGATAAAAAGCTGAATAATAATATCAATATAGTTCAGTCCATGGAATATACGTCCGTAAGTTAGTCATGCACAACAACAATGGAAAAAATTAGGTTCATTAATTAGATCAAATTATTAGTAGTTGTAGTATTAGTATTATTGCACCTTTAATTAATTAACGATGGACACTAAATCCGAAGTTGCTGCTGATAAAACGCAATCAGAAAGAAAGCCGTCTTGGAGATTCTTTCTCACCTTTCTCGGGATTACAATACTTCATCTAAGTCTTGGAGCCTCGTTTATTGTAGGTGAGATCCATTAAACTATTATTATTATTATTATTATTATTATTATTATTATTATTATTATTATTATTATTATTATTATTATTGTTCAGTAGTTTTATTTTTATAACGTGTTTTCACTTCACTACCAAGCGCAGCTCTGTGCGCCTTGGGTATGTGCTGTGGTTTGCTGTGGTGCTCTTATGTTTACTCTATTGAAAGTGTTTTGCGTAGAATGTGTGCAGTACCCAGTAGTGCAATTTTCTGTATGTTATATATATTTGTAAGTCCTGGTGTTTTTGTTATGTATTTGTCTGAATATTTTTTTATTATACCTAAGGCACCCACTATGATAGGAATTGTTTCTGTTTTTAGGTTCCTCATTCGAGTTATCTCTATTTCCAGGTCTTTGTATTTTGAATGTTTTTCCATTTCTTTTCGAGAAACGTTGTCATCTGCTGGTATTGATACATCAATTATTATTATTATTATTATTATTATTATTATTATTATTATTATCATTATTATTATTGTTGTGGCTGTCGTTGTTGTGGTTGTCATTGTTGTTGTTGTTGTTGTTATTGCTGTGGTTGTTGTTGCTGTTGTTGTCGTTGTCGTTGTCGTTGTTGTTGTTGTTGTTGTTGTTGTTGTTGTTGATGATGTCAAGGCGGCGAGCTGGCAGAATCGTTAGCTCGCTGGACGAAATGCTTAGCAGAATTTCACCCGTCGCTTCGTTCTCAGTTCAAATCCCGCCGAGGTCGACTTTGCCTTTCAACGTTTCAAGGTCGATAAATTAAGTACCAGTTTTGTCTTAGGATCGATCTAATCGACTGGCCCCTCCCGCCAAAATTTTTGGATTTTTGCCTGGCTAAGATCAATATTTAAATAACAAACCATCGTAGCTGTTGTTGTTGTTGTTGTTTTTTTTCGTAAAAAAAGAAGTGAGTTGGGGGAACCATTAGCAACGCAGCCAGAATGCTTTGCAGAATCTGTTCCGTCTTCTTTAAGTACAGAGTTCGAACCTGGCTGTCGCCAACGTTGCTTTACCTTCGTTTTTTTTTCTTTCTTTCATTTTCGCATAAAATCAAGTTCCTCTGAAGTACAAGGGATCGATGTTAACGACTGGTCCCTTCCCTTCAAAAATTGCTGGCCTTGTTTCAAAACTAGAAACCGTTGTTTAAGATTTCGGATCTGCACTTCCTGAGTTCAAATCCTACCACACTACCATCGTTAATTTTATTTTTGCCACTTTGTGTAACATAAGGAAATATGGCCTCCACGCAATAATTATAATTAAGCTTTTATAAAAAAAAATTTGGGTGCTTATACAAGATTAGATTAGTTCTAATTTTCAAAAGAAAAAATATTTATTCACTTGAAAAAAATTAAAATAAAACAAATTCCTCATTTATGCAACACCTTCCATAACTGCTCAGTCATTTCCTCCTCCTCCTCCTCCTCCTCCTCCCTTTCCTCCTCCTCCTCCCTTTCCTCCTCCTCCTCCCTTTCCTCCTCCTCCTATTCCCTTTCCTCCTCCTCCTATTCCCTTTCCTCCCTTTCCTCCCTTTCCTCCTCCTCCTCCCTTTCCTCCTCCTCCTATTCCCTTTCCTCCTCCTCCTCCTCCCTTTCCTCCTCCTCCTCCTCCCTTTCCTCCTCCTCCTCCCTTTCCTCCTCCTCCTCCCTTTCCTCCTCCTCCTCCCTTTCCTCCTCCTCATCCCTTTCCTCCTCCTCCTCCCTTTCCTCCTCCTCCCTTTCCTCCTCCTCCCTTTCCTCCTCCTCCCTTCCCTCCTCCTCTTCCTCCTCCCTTTCCTCCTCCTCCAACCCACCAACCATCATTTATAGCTATTATTAAGTTAATTTCCTCCTTGGTCAACAGAAAGGTTTCACAAAATATCCTTGCTATCTCTCTGCATGTGGGACAACCGAGCTCGTGAGAAACACCGGATTCAGAAAAAGTGGCCCATTCGTGAGACTATGGAAGCAGGCATGCCAAATATTGTGAATGAACCAATTGTCAGATTATTTTAACCCACCACTCTATATAAAGTTTTCTATATAAAGCAATTCACTAAGGCATTAAATATTGATAGTGAATGTTTTCAGATATAGTCCCTGATTTTCCTGGTTTGTCATTTGATAAGATCAAAGCAGGCGTGTTTGACGGACCTCCGATTCGTGCCCTTGTATGTGATGAAGAATTTGACAGAAAGATCAATGACAGGAAAAAAGCAGCATGGCTGTCATTCGTAGCAATCATAAAAATATTTTCCTGAAAACAGAAAAACAGATGACTATGAAATTCTTGTAAATAATACGCTGTTGGCTTTCCATGATCTTGGGTGTAACATGAGCGTTAAACTCTATTTTCTGAAACATTGGAGATGTAAGAGACGAACAAGGAGAGCGCTTCCATCAAGACCCCCAAGACCAAGGAAGAGCGTTATCAAGGGCGATGGTATAAAACATAATGACAGCCTCCTGCTGGAACATTAAACGACATTTCCTTGAGATTTCCCTGAAACGAGAGTTCCAAGCGCAAATTCTTGCTAACGCTTCTGCCAGCGCGCCGCCGAAATTTGAAATCAATATTCTTTTCTACTCAAGGTACAATGCCCTAAATTTTTTGGGGAGGGGAGGCAATCTATTAGATCGACCCCAGTACGTAACTGGTACTTAATCTATCGATCATGAAAGGATGAAAGGCAAAGTTGAACTCGGCGGAATTTGAACTCAGAACGTAAAGACAGACGAAATACCGCTAAGCATTTCGCTCGGCGTGTTAACGTTTCTGCTAGCTCGCCGCCGAAATTTGAAATGAATGTTATCAAAGCGGAAAAGAAGCTTAAACATTATATAACTATAACTTGGTTGCTCTCGTACTTAACTCTGTACTACTTGTTTACTTGGCCTTTTAAGTCAACACGTTAAAAGGCTGATAACATTCGTGTCATTAACAGAACGGTGTAGCCTTAATTAGTGAATATCTTTCACCTGATAATATTTAAAAATGAAACAATTACAAAATGAATGCTCGTTGTTATCGTTATCGCTTGCTCTATTTATCAACACCTACACTTTGAATCTATTTGTGTCATTGACGTTAGTTAATGTAATGTTTATTAATTAATCCATGAATAATTTATCTTGATTAAACAGTCGCAGACGATTTTGGCCTATTTATTGCTCGTTCTGTATTTGTAGTGACTTCTAAATCTTTTTTTTTACATTTATTATCCTGGCCAGTAACAATTTTGTTGCATTGATACCAACAATTGGTATTTCTTAATTTGGGTACGCTGAATTCAAATATGAAGTTAATTTT
>NC_142937.1:20655089-20662589 GCF_046866305.1 Octopus bimaculoides
GAGCACTAAATTCATCAATCCAGAAAATTATCAAGAAAATGAATTTATCGATGGAGAAGCGTAAGTAAATATTATTGATCTTAATTCATTAAGTCTGTATAAAGCAGTGAGATGGCTGAACCGTTGGCATTCCGGGCAAAATGCTTAACGGCATGTCGTCCGTCATTACGTTCTGAGTTCAAATTCCGCAGAGGTCGATTGTACTTTCATCCTTTCGGGGTCGATAGAATAAGTGCTAGTTGAACACTAGGATCGATATAACCGATTTGATCGCTCCCCTCGAAATTGCTGGCCTTGTGCAGAAATTTGAAACCAATGTATTTTGTCTGTTTGATAGTTTATAAGAATCGTTAGAGCGTTTAAAAAATGGCGTAATCGTTTTTAGGTGTTTTTTTTTATTTATTCAAATCCCTTGAAAAACAGAATGTGTGTCAGTCTTTTTGCCACCATTAGTGTTTGTGATGTCCTTCGATGTGGTTGAACAACCAATCTCAACCAGTCAGGATTCACAGTACAGGTTGTACTATTCATCATTTCAATAATTGAATACAAAATATGGCTAGTGAGACCTACATTCGGGTGATTTAACTGACTCACCAACTCACCCTTATACATCAATCCAACACAATTGTACCCAATTACATCCGAGTGGAGTGGGGTAACATAAAATAATGAGATTTTTTTAAGAACACGGTGCAGAGCGGCACTGGGAATGGAAACCATGTCCTCACAATTGACAACGTTGATCCGGTCATGCAACAGGTTGTACTAGGTTACATGTTACCAGTAGCACTGGTGAGTCACTTGACATTCTGATAATTAATGTTATCAGAATCTGAGTTGTGCAGGATAGTGGTGGAGATAAGCTAGGTTAGTGATACATTCCCATAGGCACTCCCACAGAGATATAGACACAAGTTGGCCGTTCAGTTGACTCAAAAAAAAAAAAAAAAAAAAAACTTCATCGAACAGCTCAGTACATACACAAGATGATGCTCTCCCGAAACTCCCGAACGATATGCTGTATCAGGACTGGGACGTGGAGTTGAGTAATTCCAAGTAAACTTGATCGAATGTCAGAAACTATGTCAAAAACTATTGCTGTTGTTAAGGCCGGTGTGTCGGATCTTTACGTTCGGTGTTTAAATCCCCCTGAGAGCAACTTTATCTTTCGTGTATTTTGGTTCGATAAACTTAAGTATCCATCAAGTGCTAGATCAAAGGTACCTTTCAAAATTACAACTCATGTACGTAAATCAGAAGACTTTATTAAGACCCGTGGATAAGGCTACAAACAAACAGAATTGTTAGAGCATCCGAAAAAATGCCTTGCCTTATTTATTCCGTCACTTTATATTCTGAATCCAAATCTACTGTGATTATCTTAATCGTTCCTATTATTCAGTAGTGTTTCGCGTGTGCGTGTGAGTATGTGTATGTGTGTATGTGCTTGTAGCGTTTCGTATGTGTGTGTGTGTATGCGTGTACGTGCTCGTGGCGTTTCGTATGTGTGTGAGTGTGTCTATGTGTGTACGTGCTCGTAGTGTTTGGCAAGTGTGTGTGCGTGTATATGTATGTGCTCGTAGTGTTTCGTACGTTTCTGAGTGTGTGTATGTGTGTACCTGCTCGTAGCGCTTCGTACGTATGTGTGCGTGTGTTTTTGCTTGTAGTGCTTGATAAGTGTGTATGTGTATGTATGCATGTGCTAATACACCACAAGCTGCGCTAGAATAGCCACTAAACAAAATATGCAGTACTTATGGCATCAAGGGAAGTGAAACACTACAGAAACCACATTAAACTTGCTAAATTAAACATCATTGACTGCATCTTTCCAAATGTAGACATTGCCTTTCGGATATTTCTCTCCGTTAATGGTCACAAATTGTTTGGTTGAGCGTTCGTTATTTTAGTTGAAGTATATTGAAACTCCCATCGGAACAACTATGTAACCAGGCGGGTTGGATGCATTACTTCTGAGAAGCGTAAAAGCAGATGTTTTATGTAAGATTATTTTTGAGGATTTGATCAAATACTACACAATTAAAACAAAGAAAACTTTGAATGACACGTCCGTGTTTTTTTCTTGTCTCTTTTTTGTATCATCTGTCTGGATGTTTTGTCACTTTTTTGTTTTATTTTGTTTTCCAGTTATTTTAACCAGAAGGACCTACTTGCACGAGTTCCGAAATGTTTCTTAATGCTGGGTGGTATCTTCCTAATATCTCAAATAATCAGTGTCTGTTTGATTTCGAACCCCAAGGAGGTAATTATATTAAACATTTACTAATATTGAATTAGATATTAGATACGAGGTGCCTTTATTCAATCTGTTTCTAGTTAGTTTTTTGTTGTTGTTGATTCTCCCTGGTTTTGATACATTAATCCTAGCTTAAGTAAGTATTATCATAGTAAATCATTGTAATATTTGCTATATAATTTTCATCCTTAATAGAAAACTTATTCTCCATTATTTTTCTATTTCTTGTTTATATATAAGGAAATGAATGTCATACGAGAAGACACTATCACAGTTGATGATTCTGTGGAATCAGGAAAAGAAAACAAAGCATTTCAAGAGAATGAAGCTGCAATACAATCAAAGAATCAACCAAATTACTTCAAGACCAAAAATATTCAAGAGGATGACAAACAGGAAGAGATGAGTAAATCACCAACGGCAGCAGCGTCACAGAAAGAAACGTATTTTCGCTTATATATATTATACATACATACAACAGGCGGCGAGCTGGCAGAAACGTTAGCGTGCCGGGTGAAATTTATAGCGGTATTTCGTCTGCAGTTACGTTCTGAGTTCAAATTCCGCCAAGGTCGACTTTGCCTTTCATCCTTTCGGGGTCGATAAATAAAGTACCAGTTACGTACTGGAGTTGATGTAATTGACTTAATCCCTTTGTCTGTCCTTGTTTGTCCCCTCTATGTTTAGCCGCTTGTGGGCAATAAAGGAATATGTATTATAGATACATACAACCATTCTTATGTACGTGCATACGTACATATACATATACACACACTCACAAATATATATATATATATGTGCATGCGTCTACCTTTATACAGTAAGTTTGAACTATATATATATATATATATATATATATATATATATATATATACATACATACATACATATACGTGCATACACACATACGCAAACACACACATATATATATGTATGTATGTATGTATATATGTTAGAATGTTTGGAGGTGATGTACAGGTATTATATATTAGAAAATATAATAAGGTACTCAGAAATCTGGATGGTTGTACATTTACAGATTTGTATCAATGTGTCACATGTTTGCATCTACTCTCATATGCTTGCACCTACTCTAATATATATACATACAAGATACAATGAATACACTGTCGTCTAAATTACACAAAAGTGAGGATAACACTGACGTCTGATTTTAACAGACATATTTACCAAAATTACATAAAACTATCTTGAAATACTAAAAAGTAAATTGATTAAATTAATTCACCTTTGGCTTCAAAAAACTATATTCAGTTATACGTTATAACGTTATAACGGAAATACGTATGGCATGGGAAATAACTCTTCCTTCGTTTGGATTATTTATGTGAATTATATCCCTTGAAAGATCTAACAGTTTTAGAAGACGCGTTTCATTGAGATATGTATCTTTAAGGAAAGCGGTTTCAATAAGTGTAGGTTAATCACTCACTCCCTTTCATTTTCTGTTAACTAACATACATACATACATACATACATACATAGCTACGTGCGGACGTACGTATGTCACTGCCACTAACTCACTGTAACTCTGGTCTTATATCAGAGTAATTGGTTAGAGAATGATTTAATACACACACACACACGTACACACACACACACACACACACACACACACACACACACACACACACGAATATGTATGTGTGTGTATATTATATATACGTAAATATATATATGCATATAAATATATATATATATATTTATATATACGTATAGATGTATGTATATGCATATATATATATATATATATATATATATATATATATATATATATATATATATATATATATATATATATATGTATGTATGTATGTGTGTGTGTGTATATATACATATATATATTTGATTAATAAATTCAAAATAGGATAAAAGTCTTTTACAAGAATTTTATCAGGAAGCTAGTGTGTAAAAAAATTCGTAAGGGGAAATTTCTATTCCCAAGAATATAATTATTTGTTTATATTCATATAAGGGCATTACTACAGAATAATGCCACACAACAGACTTCCCAAGTAAACACATTTTAGTACCAAATGCGAGGAAAGCAACCCTCAAAAGGAAAACAATTTTCTTTTAAATAACTCAACTATGTATCGACCGATTTCGCGATTACCAGGATGAAATCTAGTTTCCGTTCATCAGCATAATATATAGTACCAAATATATAGAAGCTAGCACAAACAAACGCGAGAAAGAAGCGGACAGTCATTCACGCACATTCATACTGAATAAAATCTAAACATGTGTAAAAACATATTTTTGTCGTACAGTTCTATATTTAAGAGAACCATGAACATTAATTACATTTGACGGATATTTGTCCTCAATTTGTTTGTTGTTAACACAACGTTTCGGCTGATATAACCTCCAGCCTTCATCAGGCATCTTGGGTAAATTTCTTCTTCTTCTTCTTCTTCTTCTTCTTCTTCTTCTTCTTCTTCTTCTTCTTCTTCTTCTTCTTCTTCTTCTTCTTCTCCTCCTCCTCCTCCTCCTCCTCCTCCTCCTTCTCCTTCTTCTTCTTCTCCTCCTCCTCCTCCCCTCCTCCTTCTTCTTCTCCTCCTTCTCCTCCTCCTCCTTCTTCTTCTTCTTCTTCTTCTTCTTCTTCACTACTACATCATATGCCCGTGACCTGAATAATAATAACAACAACAACAACAACAACATCGAAAAATACCTGAGAATCCAGGTTCGAAATTTCCCCCAAGACACCTGATGAAGGCTGGAGGGTATATCAGCCGAAACGTTGAGTTAACGACAAACAAGATGCGGACAAATATCCGTCAACTGTAAATAATTTAAATAATGTAAATAATGTATACTTTTGTGGGTATATACATTTATACTTATATTTGTTCCAGAGAACTTGATGAAGATTGCTATACACCTTTTCAAATGATAAAGACGAAGCAGTTTTACTTACTTTGGCTCATAACCTTTATTGTAAGCATCCAGTATGCGACAATAACCGGTGTTTATAAGGTACGAAGACAGTTTCATTTCTACGTTTTCAATTGCTTTATATATATATATATATATATATATATATATATATATATATATATATATATATATATATATATATATATGTGTGTGTGTGTGTGTGTGTGTGTGTGTGTGTGTGTGTGTGTGTGTGTGTGTGTGTATGTATGTATATATATATATATATACGAGGTCGATTCAAAGGGTTCGTGGATTAGTTATGCTTAATAACAAATATCTTACTTACCTAAGTTTTAACATCAGTTCCTTCGAAAGAGTCACTTTGAGCAGTTAAACAACGACCTCCAGCGTTGCTGCCACTTTTGAAATCCAACCTGAAAGTCGCTTTCCGTGAGCGAATCGAGGACCTTCTGCGATTCGCTCTTGATCTCAACAATAATGTTAAAACGGTGAACTTTGAGCTGCATTTTCATTTTCGCGAAGAGATACAATTCCGCAGATGCTAACTAAATTTTGAGGGTTATTTAAGCAATGTTTTCGAGGATGGTTAATGGGTTGGATATGGTGCTGAAGAAGGCGCAAGCAGTCCTGAAACATCTTATACACACATTACTTATTCTTCTATATTCGATCGCATTGTTTACGCGTACGTATTCGTATACGAAACATCATAACTTTCAGTGGCGGCACCAATTTCTATAACGAGAAATTCACGAGTGAGGAGTGAGGTGGTGAAGTATTAATTTCTTGGTGATCCACAGATCAAGTCATCTCGCAGTAGAACTCTAGATTGTCGATCTGTCCATAGGGGATGAATTCTCACTGCACAATACCACATTTTCGAGAGTGACCCTCGTGGCAGATCTTCCAGATCATTCATTGTCTTCCATGGACAGTCTTACGCTTTTAAAGCACCTGCACCACTCGAAACATTGCGTACGACCCATTGCTTCGTTGTCGTAAGCTTGTCGAAGCATGCTCAATGTCTCTGTAGCAGACATCCCAAGTTAGAATAAGCAGCAGTTGAGCACTGAAGGTTGGCGCGATTGACTTGCCCACTCACCCAAAATTTCAGACCCTGAGACTCTTGAAAATTTTTATATAGAGAGCAGAACCGTTAGCATGTCGGGCAAATTGCATAGCGAAATTTCTTCTGATTCATTACATTCTCAGTTCAGATTCCACTGGGTCGACTTCGTTCTTCACCCAATTGGGCTCGACAAAATAAAGTACCACTAGATTCCAAACGATTACGATCATCTGTCCAATGAATATTTATTTCATGATCGTCATATTTTGGTAGAGGTAAAACAAAAAATAATTCTAAATATAAAACAATTATATTGTGAAAAGTTATCTCCACAGATTTTCTATAGAAATTAGAGCCACCACTGAAAGTTACGATGTTTCACATACGAATAAGTCTGTGTAAACAATGCGATCGAATATAGAAGAATAAGAAACGTGTGTATATGATATTTCAGGACTCCTTGCGCTTTCTTCAGTACAACATCCGACCTATTAACCATTCTCGGAAACATTGCTTAAATAACCCTCTAAATTTAATTGTTTAACACAACTGGATGTACCGAGTTTACATATTAAACACATACCTGGCAGCTGGTACGTATATATTACTGGTATGTCCAATTGTGTTACAGATTAAGTTATTTCTGTGATAATGTTCGTATTTTTCTTCAGATCTATGGACTGACATTCATCTCAGATGATTATTTCCTTACCATTCTTGGTTCCGTTTGCGCAATTGGTAACGCAATGGGAAGGTTTACGTGGGGACTTCTCTGTGATAAGTTATTATTTAAGGTAAGAAGAATGTCTTATATTAAAAAAAAAAAAAAAAAATTTCTTTTCTTTTTGTCTTTTGTATACATTTTACCGTTGATAAATATCATTTTTTTACATGCATACGCACACACGCACGGACACATACATACACACGCACGCACGCACACGCATGCACACACTCATCTATATGTGTATGTATGTATGTATTTATATATATTATTGTTCTCAAGGTTTTTTTTTACCATGAATAATTATTGTTCTTAGGGTTTTTTACCACGAGAATTTCTCTGTCGTATTTTGGCACCGTGAGTGTGTATGTGTATGATTGTGCTTTGGTGCATGTCCATATTGAGAGATTTTAAGATGTGTAAATTTCCCGCAAAAAAGAAAACACATGATTACGAAATTTATAAAATAATACGTAAGCAACTTTTAAACTGAAAACAAGTTTATAGTAGAGATATCAGTTG
>NC_142937.1:20667589-20672589 GCF_046866305.1 Octopus bimaculoides
ATACATATATATATATATGTATATATATATATATATATATATATATATATATATATATATATATATATATATATGTATGTATGTATGTATGTATGTATGTATGTATATATATATATATATATATATATATATATATATATATATATATATATATATATATATATATATATATATATATATATATATATATATATATATATATATATATATACATATATATATATATAATATAATATAGGATAAATTCTTTATAAGAATTTATTAAGTAGTCAGCGTTAAAAAAACCTCATAATGAAAAAAATAACGAAAAATTTCGTAATGAAAAAATTCATCATTTCTTCATAAATATAATTAATTATATATAAAGGGCATTAACTGTGTATTAATGCCTCACGCTTCAAGGGACTAAATAAGTCAAAAACTACCAAAAATAAGCAACATATTTACTGAAAGCGAGGGAATGCAGCTTTCAAACTTTATCTCTTAAAAACATGTAACTCAACTCTGTATTTGATTGAGAAACCAGTGGTCTACCGTTGAGTTAAATGTTTTTAAGAGATAAATTTTGAAAGCTGCATTCCCTCGCTTTCAGTAAATATGTTGCTTATTTTTGGTAGTTTTTGACTTATTTAGTCCCTCGAAGCGTGAGGCATTAATACACAGCTAATGCCCTTTATATATATATATATATATATATATATATATATATATATATATATATATATATATATATATATTGTTGTACCTGGGGATGGTCATATTGCCAGTTTAGCCAATAAAAACACACGCACTGTATATTTGGTGTTAATTTGCTTCAGCTTTATATTACATTAATCTTAATCTTATCTCGGCCAGAGTTCTTTCGTCACACTTCTGTGACCTCATCAGTGGTCCTTTGTTTCCTTCCTTCTTATGTGTGTCTCACCTTGCTAAATATCAGCCATTTTGTATTTTGTATTCCTATTGTATGTGTCTACGCATGCGTGTCTTTCAATGTGTCTGTGTCTTTTGTAAGTGCATGTGTGTATGGGGAGTGTCTGTATCACCTATATACTCTGTTAATACGTGTTCGTTTGTATTTGTTTTTATTTATTTATTTGTTCATGTGTGTGTGTGTTTTTTTGTTTAAAAAAAACAAAAAAAAACACACGCACACACACACATGAACAAATAAATAAATAAAAACAAATACAAACGAACACGTATTAACAGAGTATATAGGTGATACAGACACTCCCCATACACACATGCACTTAAAAAAGACACAGACACATTGAAGGACACGCATGCGTAGACACATACAATAGGAATACAAAATACAAAATGGCTGATATTTAGCAAGGTGAGACACACATAAGAAGGAAGGAAACAAAGGACCACTGATGAGGTCACAGAAGTGTGACGAAAGAACTCTGGCCGAAATAAGATTAAGATTAATGTAATATAAAGCTGAAGCAAATTAACACCAAATATACAGTGCGTGTGTTTTTATTGGCTAAACTGGCAATATGACCATCCCCAAGTACAACAATATATATATATATATATATATATATATATATATATATATATATATATATATATATATATATATATATATATGGTGAGTTCATATATATTGTTAGTTCATGAGTTATTTAAATGTATGTCTACTCTATGGTCTTTCTAATTATTGGAGTAGCGACAGAAAATTCGATCTTATGATGCACGAATTATCTTTGCTGTTTACTCTTTAGATATACATGGAGTCACGTGTTCGAAATACTGTTTATAAGTGGTGCGGTTTACGTATAACTCTTGTGGTAGAATTACACGTATGCAACATGTATGTATGTATGTATGTATGTATGCTTGTATGTATTTATGCATGTATGTATGGATGTATGCATGGATGCATGTATATACGGCTGTACGTATATTTCACTTTGTGTATGCATATATGTACATATACTTATATAAACACATACACATACTTATATGTGCATATGTTTGTGTGTGTAGAGAGAGAGATATATAAATATGAGTGTTTGTGCTTATATATGGACACACACACACACACACACACACACACACACACATATATATATATATATATATATATATATATGCATGTATGCATACACATATACGTATAAACCCACCTTTCCGCAAATATTGTGTGTATCCATAAACACACACATGTACGTGTGCGTGCGTGCGTGCGATTATGTGTGTGCGCATGTGTTTTGTGTGTGTGTGTGCATGTGTGTGTTGTGTGTATGTGTGTGTGTGTGCGTGTGTGTATGTGCATCTTTGTTGGGTGCGCGCGTGTCTGTAAAGCTTGGAATTCTGCAAAGGATGAATAATGAAGGGCCATGGATGATAGCCTTCTTTTTGTCCTTTTGAACTAAGTCTTTCATTTTGAATAATTTATTCCCAATTTAAGGCATTTCATTCGTCTCAACGTTTCAAATTCTGTCGAGGTCGACCTTGCCTTTAATCCTTTCGGGGTCGATCAAAAGAACACTAGTTGAGTCCTGGCGTTAGCGTAATCGACTTACCCCTCCCGCGAAATTGCTGGACTTGTGCCAAAATTTGAAACCAATATTGTATAATGAATGTATGTATATAAGCCTGAACATAAAATATAACAAAACAAAAATATAAATAAAAATGAATAAAACAACGTCTTGCATTTGTTTTGTTATACAATTTCTCTAAGTCAAAATATATAACATCTATACTACGTGGTGATACATATATATATATATATATATATATATATATATATATATATATATATATATATATATATATACATATGCATGCATACATACATATATAATAATAATAATTAATAACTGTACATAATATATATATCATAATGATATTTATTCTCCGATTTGAAGCGACAATCTTTTGATGAGCTAATCTCTATGTGGTAACTTGACCAGCTAGAAATAGTAGCAAAACATCTGTCAAATAGTGCCTTACGGTGTTTAAAAAGTAAGCTCATTTAAATGGTGCTATTTTGGCGTTTGCTCTACAACTTAAAGAGCGATTACTTAAGGTTATTTTTAGTTTTCTTTTCAATTTCTAAAAACCTTTAAATTATTTGCTAAAGATTTTTACAACTTAAATAACGATAACACGTAGGCAGTTGCATTATTATGAAGAAATGAACTCCTAAATGATGAAGAAAATGTGGTGGAGAAATGAAGGGAACTCGAAGAGAAAGGAAAGCAGTGAAATTTTGCCAACTTTACGTTGCAAAACTCATGGCTGCCAAACTCGTGTGATCTACGCGTTAATTTTAATTATTATATTGTTTATTCTTTGTTTCTTTGTATTACTTACTAAAGCATAAATGAAACATTGTTTTATTATTATTATTAAAATCGTGAGATGTTTGAAAAATGCATTTACAATGCTAAACATGTTCAAAAACATTTATAAAAAATTTGCTTAGCAATTAGATAATAAAGATAAAATACAAACTTGGATAATTTTATCGATGAATTGAGCGAACATCTTCCAGAAATGCAAGAACATCTTAAGGATTTTTAGAAATTGAAAGGTAACCTAATGTAATTACGCTTTAAGTTGTAGATCACACGCCAAAGATCAAGTAGTTTTGAGAAAAAAAAAAAAAAAAGACAGGAAAAAATTCAGGAGGATGATCACAGAAGTAACATTGTGGATCAAAGTTCTTATCTGAGGGTAAGCAATGGCTTTCGGTTTTGACTGAAGACAACTAAAATTTCGGAGAAGGATTTAGTCGATTAAATTCACCTAAGTACTTGAATGATACTTTGTATTTTCGGACCCCAGAATGATGGCGGGCGGAGTTGCTCTCGACCGGATTTGAACTCGGATGCAAAGTGTCGGAACAAATACCGGGAAGCAGTTTTTCCGGGACTCTACTGATTTAGCTACGTCAACGCCTCGAGAATTACAAATATTACTTCAATTATGTCAAGACATAAAGTATAAACAAAAACCCATAGCAATTCAAAATTTTCAAAATTTTTGCAAGGGAAATAACTCACGTAACATTTCTTAAAAGTTGTCTTTCTGGTATGTTTTAATAGATCTGTAAGTGAACTTAATGTATATATCTGTAGAGTAAATCGCATGGTTTAACTTTTAGGGTATTCGGCTCATGATCATAAGGTTGTAGGTTCGGTTTCCGACGGCACGCCTTGTCCTTGAGCAAGATACCCAATTCCACGTTGTTCCACTCAACTGACATAAATTAGTTATATCTGTAATTCAAACGGCCGGCCTTGTCACATTCTGTGTCACGTTGAATCTTCCTGAGAACTACGTAAACGGTACACGTGTCTGTGGAGTGCTCAACCACATGCACCTTAATTTCACGAGCAGGTTGTTCCGCTGATCGAACCCTTATCGTCGTGACCGCCGGAGTGCCATTTCATGCGTGTAGAGTGCAGGCAAGTTTATGGAAGGTGTCCCCAAACACTGGGCCGCACGGGGAGAATAATTTTCAAAAGTATATTTCTATTTCATTGAAAAGCACCGAATCTCCTCTGATCACTGTGGTTAAGCAACGTTGTGTCTAGTTAATACTTAGATGGATGACTATTCGGGAAAACTAGGTGCTTTAAGCATCCCTTTAGGTGCAGACCTGGGCCTGGCTGTGTGTTTAGACGTTTGGTTCCCAACATCATGATTCCTGGTTCAATTGTAATGGTCCTTTGGCAAGTACTCAGTGATGACCAAAACCTTGTGAGTGGATTTGGCAGACGAAAACTGAATGAAGTTATACAAAGTGCCATCAAAGAGTTCTCGGACTAGTGATGTCTAAAAGAAAATAACTCATTTACCTAAGTTTTAACATCATCTCCTCCGAATTAGTCACTTAGAACAGCAATACACCGGTCCCAGCATTCCAGCTACTTTCGAAATGCGGCCTGGAAGTAGTTTTCCGTAAGGGAGTCGAGGACCTGCCGCTATTCGCTCTTGATCTCGACAACGGCGTAAAAACGGCGTCCTTTCAG
>NC_142937.1:20687589-20690089 GCF_046866305.1 Octopus bimaculoides
ACACACACACACACGCACGCACATACACGTACACACATATATATACACGCACACACAAGCAACACAAACACACACATAAACTAACATAAACTCGTGTGAGCATTTATATACATGTTTATATATTTCTAAATATTTAATTGTCTGTCAATATTATCAATTTTGTATAAGTTAATATACACATAAATATGTGCGTGTATGTCTGTATATATATTAATATATATGCGTATGTATGTATGTATGTATGTATGTATGTATGTATGTATGCACGTATGTATGTGTGTATGTGTGTTTGTGTGTATATATATGTATATATGAAGCCTGCTTGTAGTGTACATTTAAATATCTTTATTATATACATGGACTTCATATATACACTTCTAAGTATATGTATATATATATTTATGAAGACGCTATATTTCACTGAGTGTGTGTGTGTGTGTGTGTGTGTGTGTGTGTGTGTGTGTGTGTGTGTGTGTGTGTGTGTGTGTCTGTGTGTGTGTGTGTGTACGTATGTTCCTGTACTGTTCAGGTCATAGAGATATTGGCCATATCAAAAAAATAAATACACTTTCATTTCAGTTATATTTTCCATCATACATACATTTATATAAACTATTCAAAGTCTAATCTAATTATTTTGACGAGTAATTCAATGTTGTATTGTTAAAGTATTTAAAACATATTTTTTACTGAAATATTCTACAATTGCATGTCAGTTATATTATTTCACAGATATAGTGTAACAATAATCATTTTAATAAATCCCCCTTTTTCGATTTATACCGGAGAAGCTATCGTCTGCTGCAGTCATTTTTTTTACTTTACTTTTGGCGCGTTGTTGAATGTTGTGGTTGAATAGCAAGAACAGTGGACAAACCGTATTCTAGAATTTTACTTGCACAGCTCCGTGTCTTGAGTTCAAATGCTGTCAATTGAGATTTTTCTGCTTGATCCATCTGGCGCTCGATAAAATAAGCATATTTTTGAAAATTTCTCTATATTTTTTGTTTTTGATGCATTATTGAATATGAAGAGCTGTAGCCAAAAATGATGTTGGCACTCCGTCGATTACGACGTCGAGGGTTCCAGTTGATCCTATCAACGGAACAGCCTGCTCGTGAAATTAACGTGCAAGTGGCTGAGCACTCCACAGACACGTGTACCCTTAACGTAGTTCTCGGGGATATTCAGCGTGACACAGTGTGACAAGGCTGGCCCTTCGAAATACAGGTACAACAGAAACAGGAAGTAAGAGTGAGAGAAAGTCGTGGTGAAAGAGTACAGGAGGGTTCGCCACCATCCCCTGCCGGAGCCCCGTGGAGCTTTAGGTGTTTTCGCTCAATAAACACTCACAACGCCCGGCCTGGGATTCGAAACCGCAATCTTATGACCGCGAGTCCGCTGCCCTAACCAATGGGCCATTGCGCCTCCACTGCCAAAAATGTATAACGATGTTTTTAGTTATACTCCTATACATTCTGCGTTCAAATCCCAGCAAAGTTGATTTTTCGTAGGAGTAGATAGGTGCAGCAGTGGCTAGATGCATGGGTGTCTCTGTGGTAAGAAACTTAATTTCCCAATCACATCGTTCCGGGTACAATCGCACAGCGTGGCCCCTTGGGCAAGTGTATTCTACGATAGTCTCGGGTCGACCAAAGCCTTGTGAGTGGAAAATGAAAGAAGCCTGTTATATATATATATATATATATATATATATATATATATATATACAACAATAATATGTGTGTGTGTGTGTGTGTGTGTGTGTGTTTGTTTGTATGTGTTTTTGTATACGTGTGTGTGTATTTGTATAACGGTGTTTGTCCCCCCGATCGTCGCTTGACACCCGATTTTGGTGTGTTTACGTCCCCGTAAATTAGCAGTTCGCCAAAAATGACCGATAAAATAAGTACTAGTCTTACAAAGAATAAGTCCCGGAATCGATTTGTTCGACTAAAGGCGGTGCTCTAGTATGGCCACAGTCAAATGACTGAAGCATGTAAAAGAATAAAAGAATAAAAGAACATATATGCATACATATATACATGTATACAAATGTGTGTATATATACGTATATCTATCTCTCTATCTATCAGTCTGTCTGTCTGTCTGTCTGTCTGTCTGTCTGTCTGTCTGTCTGTCTGTCTGTCTCTCTCTCTCTCTCTCTCTCTCTCTCTCTCTCTCTCTCTATATATATATATATATATATATATATATATATATATATATATATATATATACATAGTTGGAATTTACAAAAAAAAAATACAAAAGACGATGACAGGTGTATAAACAACAAACAGATGTATTAGTTTAACGCTCAGGCAGGTGAAACATTTTTTTACATTTCGAGCCTACGCTCTTCAATAGAAAGGAATTAGAGAAAATAAACTGATAGAGAATAAAAAATCTTTGGTGGCTAGCGGTCAATCACATTATATATATATATATATATATATATATATATATATACACATACATGCACACACATACACACACA
>NC_142937.1:20697589-20700089 GCF_046866305.1 Octopus bimaculoides
TGCTATTAGTACTGAAAACAGGAAGATAATTTCTTGAAATAAGATGCTATGATCATCAGACATTAGTCTTCCTGGGACTCATGAGTGTCCTGGGACTCATACAACTGGTTATTCGGTTTCTGTGGCGTTTAAATGACCAGATCATAACAACCCACCTGAATGGAACCCAACTCCGTTGCAGGGTGACACATTTAGAGCTGAGTGAACTGGGTTAATATGAAATAAGTTGTTTTGCTCAAGAACGAAGGGAATTGCTTGGCTTGGGAATCGAAACCACGATCAAGAGTGCAACAACCTAAACACTAGGCTACACACCTCTGAAGTGATGTAAATTCTTTGCTCGATGTCATTTCATTTAATTTACGGAACCAAGGCGGAGAGCTGGTTGAATTGTCAGGACATCAGACCAAATACCTAACAGTGTTTCGTCTGCCGTTACTTTCTGGGTTCAAATTCCGCCGTATGGCTTTCATACTTTCAGGGGTCGCTAAAGTAAGTACTAATTGAGCACTGGGGCTGATGTAATCGATTAGCCCACTTCCCCAAATTTCAGGTCTTATGCTTATAAAAAAAAGAGAATGTTATTTACGTGAGGAAAGCTGCGAGCTGGGAGAAATATATCATCTCGTTGGACAAAATGCTTCACGGCGTTTTGCTTCTCTTAATGTTCGGAGTTCAAAAGTCACCGAGATCGACTTTAGCTTTCACCCTTTCGAGGTAGATGAAATAAGTACCAGTTACGCACTGGGGTCGATGTAATCGACTATCTCCCTCCCCCAAATTACATCCCTTGTGCTTCTAGTAGAAGGATTTTATTTACATCACTGATGTGTGTGTGTGTGTGTGTGTGTGTGTGTGTGTGTGTGTGTGTGTATGTGTGTGTGCGTGTGGTGGGGAATAGGTGTATGTCAGAAATCTCGCTGCTCCTAAAACAATGAAACTTTGGACTTGGTCTAAAATAAAAACTAAGTGAAAAAATCGATGGAATCTTTTATGTTTCAACTCCCGAGCTGCCACCATGATGGGGCACGGCCATTCAAAGTAATTGAACTTGATAGGGTTCGAACTTATATTATAGGCTGTTGGAACACATGACGCGAAACAGTCGTTCGGACACTCATACTACGCGGTCAATTGACAGCCTCATTAGTAATAACAAGAAAAACCCTAATAGATAAATGTTTATGTAATTAGTGTACTGAGCCGGTAGGAGATAATAAATATCTGCTAGGCGATGCACTCTTTTACTCTATTACTCTTTTATTTGGTTGTCATTTTACTGCGACCATGCTGGAGCACCGACTTTGGTTGAAGAAATTGACCCCAGGAATTATTCTTTGTAAACCTAGTACTTAATCTATCGGTCTCTTTTGCCGAACCGCTAAGTTACAGGGACGTAAACACACCAGTACCAGTTGTCAAGCGATGTTGGGTGGGGGGTGACAAACACAGACACACAAACATACACACACACACACAAACACACACACACACACACACACACACTTATACACGACGAGCTTCTTTCAGTTTGCGTCTATAGCCTGAGGCTATAGCAGAAGACTCTCGCCCACGATGCCACGTAGTGGGACTGAACCCGGAACCATGTGGTTGAAATGAAGAACGAATATATAGTCCATGCGTGTGTTCAGCTGGCGAAAAAATGATCGTTCCGAAATACAGCAATGCACACACACACATACACAAATATATACCCGAGGGGGTAATGAAAAGTTCTTTGCTTTAGGGGTATCGGGAAAAACCTGATCGGAGGCACAAACTTCCGGGCTCTTTGATAGGACTTAGAAAGACTGAAGGACCGCTGTAATAAGTGTGTGAATTTGAGACAGGAATATGTTGAATAAAATCATGATTAATTGATCCTCCTGTATTTTCTTTTACCCAAAGCCAGGAACTTTTCAGCATCCTCCTCTCTCTCTCTCTCTCTCTCTCTCTCTCTCTCTCTCTCTCTCTCTCTATATATATATATATATATATATATATATATATATATATATATATATATATATATATATATATATATATATATATATATGTATTTATATATATATAAATATATATATATATATTTATATATATATATATATATATATATATATATATATATATATATATATATATATATATATATATGACGGTGACGCTACTACAGCGACGACGACGACGACGACGAATAGGCGCAGGAGTGGGTGTGTGGTAAGTAGCTTGCTTACCAACCACACGGTTCCGGGTTCAGTCCCACTGCGTGGCATCTTGGGCAAGTGTCTTCTACTATAGCCTCGGGCCGACCAAAGCCTTGTGAGTGGATTTGGTAGACGGAAACTGAAAGAAGCCCGTCGTATATATGTATATATATATATATATATGTGTGTGTGTGTGTGTGTATGTGTGTGTGTGTGTGTGTGTGTCTAGCATTGCTTGACAACCGATGCTGGTGTGTTTATGAACCCGTCACTTAGCGATTCGGCACAAGTGACCG
>NC_142937.1:20705089-20715089 GCF_046866305.1 Octopus bimaculoides
CCTAGGTATTTATAGGCTTGTTCTTGCTCAACTTCTTTTATTACTGTTTCGACATCTAATTCTATTGAACTTGACTTTACTAGTTTCCCTTTCTTAAAAGTGGCTTTGGCACACTTTTCAAGGCCAAACTCCATCCCGATATCATCACTGAATCCTTTCACAGTATGTAATAATCCCTGAAGCTCTTCATCATCTTTGCAATATAGCTTTAAATCATCCATATAAAATAGATGGCTTATTTTCTTGTTGTCAATTTTATAGCCATACCCTGTTCTATTCAGTTCACTTGAGAGTGGTGTCAGTGCTATGCAGAAAATTAGTGGTGAGAGCGAGTCACCCTGGAAAATGCCACAGTTTATGCTAATATTGTTTGAGTGCAATACTCCATTAGAATGATATAATTGCAGCTTCGTGTTCCATAGGGACATATTATACTTTAAAAAATCTGAAATCACAGGAGAAATTTTGAAAATGTCCAGCGATTTCAGAATCCACGAATGTGGTATGCTGTCAAAGGCTTTTTTATAATCAATCCATGAAGAGCTGAGATTTCTGCGCTTGTTATGGCAGTTCTCAAGGATCATGCGATTAATTAAGAGCTGATCTTTGCATCCGTATGAGCCTCGTCTGCATCCTTTTTGTTCAGTGGGAAAGAGGTTATTCTCTTCCATAAACGAATATGTTTTCTCCACTAGAATAGATGTCAAAATCTTATAGGTAGTAGACAAACATGTTATAGGCCGGTAGTTTTTTGGATCTTTGGTTTCGTTATTTTTCGGGAGGAGGTAAGTAATACCATTTGCCATCCAATGGGGAGTTTTTTCTGGGTCTTTCATAATACTATTAAATAGTATTACTAAGATTTTGTGTGCGGACGAGAGTGATGAGAGCCAGAAATTTGGTACTCTATCAGTACCAACGGCAGTCTTGTTTCAGTTTCTGTCAACCAAATCCACTCTCAAGGCTTTGATTGGCTCGAAGTTATAGCAGAAGACAATTGCCAAGGTGGCACACAGGGAGACTGAACCCAGAACCATGTGGTTGGGAAGCAAACTTCTTAGCGCCCTTAAACTGCAAGTGAAATGCAGGAACGACTCTTCGAGCGTGGCATATCGTCAGACCGGAAACAAATGATCGGGATCGAATTATTGCGACAGAGGGATCCGTTTCGATGGCGGTGGTATTATTTGGTAGCACAGCTTTAGCTTTGGTTTCACGATTTAACGATAATCTTCGAGGATTATCGTTAAATTTTCACCATTTAAGATTCCAAAGGTGATGCAGATACTAAACTTTAAACTGACACTCAGTCGGTTACGACGACGAGGGTTCCGGTTGATCCGATCAACGGAACAATCTGCTAATGAAGTTAACGTGCAAGTGGCTGAAGTCTCCGTAGACACGCGTACCCTTAACGTAGTTCTCAGGAAGATTCAGCGTGATACAGAATGTGACTTTGAAATAGAGGTTGTACTCATTTTTTCCAGCTGAGTGGACTGGAACAACGTGATACAAAGTTCTATATTTCAGAGATGAGGAATTATGTACATTATTTGCATTATTTACATTTGACGGATATTTGTCCTCATCTTGTTTGTTGTTAACACAGCGTTTCGGCTGATATACCCTCCAAGCCTTCATCAGGTGTCTTGGGGAAAATTCGAACATGGTTTCTCATTCCTAAGATATTTTTCGATGTTGTTGTTGTTGTTGTTGTTGTTGTTGTTGTTGTTGTTGTTGTTCTTCTTCTTCTTCTTCTTCTTCTTCTTCTTCTTCTTCTTCTTCTTCTTCTTCTTCTTCTTCTTTATTATTATTATTATTATTAATCAGGTCACTGCCTGGAATCGAACAAGGAATCTTGGAGTTAGTAGTCCGCGCTCTGAACCACTACAACTGCCCGTTCGAAATTTCCCCAAGACACCTGACGAAGGCTGGAGGGTATATCAGCCGAAACGTTGTCTTAATAACAAACAAGATGAGGACAAATATCCGTCAAATGTAAATAATGTAAATAATGTGAAATAAAGTGTCTTGCTCAAGGGTACAACGCGTCGCCCGGAATTGAACTCACAGCCTTACGATCGTCAGCCGAATACCCTAACCACTAAGCCACGAGCCTGCACTAATGAAGATATATGCAGTAAGGGAGAGAGAGAGAGAGAGAGAGAGAGAGAGGAGCTGGTAAAAAAAAACGGCGTTAAAACCCTTTATTCTTGTTGAAGTGCCTTGCCTTTGAATTAGTTTTGAAAATAATGAAGAATTTTGTAAAATAAACTAGTTTGAAGGAAATTAAGATGAAATTTTAATGGAAGATTTTCAGTGAAATCATTTTGAAACAGGAAGTTTGTATCATAGAATCAAGGGCGGTGTGAGGTGGGTTGGTATCTTAACGGCCTCCTGAATTAATACTGGTTGTGTGTGCAAAATGTAGGATTGGAAAACGAGTGATCTAAAGGGCCACAAGCACCGTGTTGTGTCTATACTGTAGGTCCAATAGTAACTGAAGCTATGAATAGATAAATGTTTATTTAACGAGAGAGAAATATCTTAACAGGTACTGCAATTTGAACGAAATACCTATTAAGATTTTTCAATACCACCGGGAATGCTTAACGTTCTGAGTTCAAATTCCGCTGACGTCGACTTTGCCTTTCGTCCTTTCGGAGTCGATAAATTAAGTACCAGTTGCGTGCTGGGGTCGATCTAATCGACTGGCTCCCTCCCCCAAAACTTTGGGTTTTGTGCTTAGAGTAGCAAAGTATATTGAATGACAAAGACGGCGAGCTGGCAGAATCGTTAGCACACCGGGTGAAATGCTTAGCGGTATTTCGTCCGTCTCTACTTTCTGAGTTCAAATTCCGCCGAGGTCAACTTTGCCTTTCATCCATTCGGAGTCGATAATATAAGTATCAGTGGCGTGCTGGGGTCGATCTAATCGACTGGCCCCCCTCCCCACAAAATTCGGCCGTTGGGCCTAGAGTAGAAAAGAAACGTTAGCATGCCGGACAAAATATTTAGCGTCATTTCGTCCGTCTCTACTTTCTGAGTTCAAATTCCGCCGAGGTCAACTTTGCCTTTCATCCATTCGGAGTCGATAATATAAGTATCAGTGGCGTGCTGGGGTCGATCTAATCGACTGCCCCCTCTCCCCACAAATTTCGGCCGTTGGGCCTAGAGTAGAAAAGAAACGTTAGCATGCCGGACAAAATATTTAGCGTCATTTCGTCCGTCTCTACTTTCTGAGTTCAAATTCCGCCGAGGTCAACTTTGCCTTTCATCCATTCGGAGTCGATAATATAAGTATCAGTGGCGTGCTGGGGTCGATCTAATCGACTGCCTCCCCTCCCCACAAAATTCGGCCGTTGGGCCTAGAGTAGAAAAGAAACGTTAGCATGCCGGACAAAATATTTAGCGTCATTTCGTCCGTCTTTACGTTCTGAGTTGAAATTCCGCCGAGGTCAACTTTGCGTGTCACCCTTTCAGGGTAAATAAATTAAGTACCGGTCAAGCAATGGAGTCGATTTCATAGCAACCTTATAACAATACCACAATACCCGCACTCGGGGTCATCGTTCCTTGCTCAGCTTAAAGGCATTCGAATTAGTCAAAATATAAGAGGAAAAAAAGAAATAACGACTTAAAAGAAATATAAAAAGTCTATTAATGATTGAACAAAAGAAATCGAGATATCATAGGAAGGGAAGAAAAGGGTAAACCTTTGGAATTGTTCGTTAACAAATGTATTTAGAGGAAATCCGAATATACGTGTGCATATGTATCGTGTATACGTATATGTATATATATATATATATATATATATATATATATATATATATATATATATATATATATATATATATATATATATATATATATATATATATATATATATATATATATGTGTGTGTGTGTGTGTGTGTGTGTGTGTGTGTGTGTGTGTGTGTGTGTGTGTGTTGGCTATTTGTGTTTGTGAAATTTACTATTAAAAAGCTTCCAGCAGTCGACATACAATGCGTTATGATTGCGATAAGAAATGTCATAGTGAAATTTTGCGTCCGTGTTAGTATATAAGTATGCATTTGTGTGTGTATTTATATATGTGTGTGTGTGTGTGTGTGTGTGTGTGTATGTGCCTGAGTGTGCACGCGCTCGTTTGAGTGCGTGTTTGTGTGGATGTTTGCGTGTGTATGCTCTTGAGTGTGTTTAGCTGTGTGTGTAATTGTGTGTGTGTATCTGAGTATTTGTGTATTTTTGCATGTTTGTGTTTGTGGTTTTGTATGTTTCTATATGTCTACGCGTGTGTGTGTGTAAATGAGTGGTCATACGCCGAGGTCAACGACAGGATCTGCTTTTGTCGGTTAGAAAAGACAAAGGCAAGTAGGAGGATGGAAATATTTGAGAGAAGGTCAGCGATGAAAGGGAAAGGGGTTTAGGTGAATGAAGGAGATTATATAAACGGAAGGATGGGAGCTGAAATCAGAAGGGAAGAGGCAGGACGGACAGAACGATATTGGACGAAAGAGGAAAGATTAAAACAGAGACAGGCAGAGTGGGAGGGAGAAATAGTAACAGACTGGGAGAGAGAAAGGGAGAGGGAGAGAGGCAACGGGAAATAGCGTGAGTGAGAGAGATTCAAAGAGAAAGAGTGAAAGAAAGAGAGACAGTCGGACAAACAGACAGGTAGAAAGAGAAAGATACAGACATACTGAGAGAGATGGGAGACAGAAGAGAAAGAGAAAGAAAGAAAGGGAGAGAATGAGAGACAAAGACAACCGATGAAATAGACCGAGACAGAAAGAGAAAGGAGGATCACGAGAGAGAGAGAGAAAGAGAGAGAGAGAAAGAGAGAGACCGATTGAGAGGAAGAGAGATAGAGAGAAAGATATGTAGAGGCAGTGACGGAGGGATAATCAGAGGTTTATAGAACGTCAAAATAGAAAAAAAAAAACAGTATTTCCGCTCAAGAATAGGAAATATACAAATAAACGGACGCCATTTTCTCCTATTTTCGAATTGAATTATATCAAACGCCATAAGAATGTTTTTCATTCACTTAAGACGACAGATCGTAAATAATAAATTATAACTGTTTCGTATTAGACCGTTAATAGTTAAATCAATCAAGTACGGGAAGATTTGATCGAAACGGGTGTCAGCCTGAACTAGATAACACTTTGGTTGAGTATGGTACTGCTTGGGCATCTCTCTTCTTCTTCTTCTTCTTCTTCTTCTTCTTCTTCTTCTTCTTCTTCTTCTTCTTCTTAAGGCGGCCGGCTAGTAGACTCGTTAGCACCCAGGCGAAAGGCTTAGCGTTCTGAGTTCAAATTCTGCCAAGGTCGACTTAGCCTTTCACCCTTGACGGTCGATAAGCTAAGTACTATTTGATTACGAGGGTCGATGTAATCGATTTGTCCTCACCCCCGAAATTGCCGGCATTGTGTCAAAATTTGAAATCAGTATTATTATTCTGCCTATATTGTCTTCAAGTACTTATGCAATGAAGGATCTAAATTTGGAGTAGAAATCGAAGCTAAAATCTAAATATTTAATTTATTGAAACAAGAAATCGAGTTCCAGATGTCTATTTGCTTGGGAAATTATTTTGTGAGATCACGTGTTAAAACTAAAACAACTGTTGCATACAAGACACAAATTAGCAATTCAGAAAGATTGTTAAATTCGCTTAAAATTTATTATTCAGTGCCGAAATTTTCCTCGCTTCGACTGCAACCTGGTTACTGATCCGGTTCTGCTGTAAGAAGAAAATCGAAGATGTAATCAATGCTCTTTAAAGAATGATTTCTGTTTTAGACATGAGGCCGGCAGTATTTGAGGTGGTTAATCAATGCAATCGAACCTAGTACTTGACTATTAATTAATGTTATAGACCCCCGGAGGAATGAAATGCAAAGGTGAATTCATACCAGTTGAACACTGGGGTTGATGTAATCTAATTAAACCCTCTTCCGAAATTACTACACTTGAATCAAAATGTGAAACTATTATTTTTATCTATATCAGGCAGTGAACTTTACGTTATGAGTTCAAATTCCTTTACGTTCTGAGTTCAAATTCCTTTACGTTCTGAGTTCAAATTCCACCGAGGTCGCCTTTGCCTTTATCAGAGTCGATACCAGTTGAACAATGGGGTCGATGTAATCGATTTAGCCTCCTCTCCACCGATATTGCTTGCCTTGTTCCGAAATTTGAAATCAGCATTTAGTAAACAATATGGTGGTGAGCTGAATGAATCGTTAAGATGGCGGACAAAATGCTTGGCGGTATTTAGCCCGTCTTTATGTTCCATCGAGATCGTTATAGCGTTTTTTTTATGCTTTCAGAGTCGATAATACAAAGATCCGTTGAGCACCGGCTCGATGTAATCCACTTGGCCTCTCACCCAAATTTGTAGGCTTTATGTCCATAATAGAAAGGATTGCAAATTATAATTAAGGTAGCTAGCTGGCAGAAGCGTTAGGGAACCTGACAAAATTCTTAATTGTATTTCGTCCCTTTTTCCGTTCTGAGTTCAAATACCATCGGCTTTGACTTCCATCCTTTCGGGGTTGATAAAATCAGCATTTATTGTGTATTGGGGTGAATAGAATCGTCTTCCATCTACTCTGAAAAGCTGTTGGCCGTACGCCAAAATTTAGACCTGCTATTTATTACGCCTGTCTTTATGTCCTGGGTTCGAATTCCATGGATGTCAACTTCGCCTTTTATCCTTTCAAGGTCGATAAATGTCAATTACTGGCTTCAAATTTGAAGCATTTTTGCCTATAGTAGAAACAATTGTTTTTATCTTGTCCTAAGTGCATCCTAACAGAGCAAAACTTTAAACATATCCCTATTACTCACAAGCAGCATAGAGCTTTGCCTCTCATCATTTGTCTTACTCTAAGTCAACAAGCTGGCAGTCTCGTTAGCACGCCGGACGAAATACTTAGCGGTATTACGGCTGCCGATACGTTCTGAATTCAAAATTCCGCTGAGTTTGACTTTGCTTTTTATCATTTCGAGGTCGATAAATTCAGTACTGGCCAAGTATTGGGATCTTCTAAAAAGTTTGTGTTAGAGGAACAGAAACAACAATGACATCTTAAATATTATTTTGGTGAAAGGACCCCATGCCAGTTACTTACAAGGTAATCTAATTCAACTTGTCTTGATGTTTCTCCAAGGAAAATAAAAGAATTACTGTAAGAAATAATGACCTACACAGTGTTCGAATTGTTCGAAACAGCCATATCAGTCTTACTCAGATTATACCCTCTAGCTTTGAACATGGAGAAATAGATGCTATAATTCAAAATTAGACAAATATTGATTTCAAATTTTGGTAAAAGGCCAGGAAATTCAGGGGAAGGGGTAAATCGTTGACATCGACCCTAGTGCTTCACTGGTACTTATTTTATCGACCCCAACAGGATAAGTTGACCTCGGCGGAATTTGAACTCAGAACGTAAAGACGGACGAAATACCGCTAAGTATTTCCTCCGGCCTGATAATGATTCTGCCAGCTCGCCGCCTTAGAATTAGATAAATGATCCTTTCTACTAAAAGCGCAAGGCCTGAAATTTGGAGGGAGGGGACTAGTCAATTACATCGACCCCAGTGTTTCATTGGTACTTAATTTATCGATCCCGAAAAGATGAAAGGCAAAGTCAATCTCGGTGGTATTTGAACTCCGAACGTAATATCGCTCAGTATGTTGCTCGGTCTGCTGATGATTCTGCCAGCTCACTGCTTTATATAGTTAAAAATAAGGGTTTCAAATGTTGACACAAGTCCAGTAATATCGGGGGAGGTACTAAGTAGACTACATTGGCCCCAATACTCAAATGGTACGAATTCACCTTGCGTGCTAACGATTGTGCCAGCTTGTCGCTTCAGAATTAAACAAATAGACCTGAAATTTTGCAGGAGGAGACTAGTTAATTACATCGACTTCAGTGTCTCACCCTGAAAGGATAAAATGAAAAGTCAAACTCGGTGGAACTTGAACTCAGAAAGAGACGAAATACCGTGCAGCATTTCGTCCAGTGAGCTAACGATTCTGCCAGCTCACTGCTTCAGAATCAGGCAAGTAATGAGAGACAAAACTATGCGTTGCTTGTGGGTAAAACAGATATGTTTAAAGCTTTGCTCTGGTAGGAAATACTTGGGACAAGAAAACAACAACAAACATATTTAAAGAGAATAGTATTAAAACAGAATAACAGGTGTGGCTGTGTGGTACGTAGCTTGCTTACCAATCACATTGTTCCGGGTTCTGTTCTACTGCGTTGCACTTTGGGCGAGTGTCTTCTACTATAGACTTGGACCGACCAAAGCCTTGTGAGTGGATATAGCAGACGGAAACTGAAAGAAGCGCATCGTAGATATATATATGTATGTATATATATATACATATGTTTGTGTCTGTTTTTGTCCACCAGCCATCGCTTGACAACCAATGTTGGTGTGCTTACATCCCTGTAATCTAGTGGTTCGGCAAAAGAGCCAGATAGAAGTACTAGGTTTACATTGAATAAATCCTGGTCAATTTGTTCAACTACAAGCAGTGGTCCACCATGGCCACAGACAATTAAAATAATAAAAGAATAAATAATAGTGATTAAGGAATTTACATTGCAGCCACGTAGTTCGGGTTCAGTCCCAGGCCAAAGCCTTATGAGATTATTTGGCCGACGGAAACTGTTTGGAAGCCTGTGGCATATATCACACACACACACACACACACACACACACACACACACACACACACATCTGTGTGTGTGTATGTATGTGTCTGTTTGTGTTGGACTTCTAGTAGCGTTTGAAAGCCGGTGTTGGCTTGTTCACGACCCTATGACTTAGCATTTCAGGAAAGAAAGCGATAGTATAAGTACCAGGTTTGGAACTAAGCAGATGGATCAATATGTTCGACTTAACACTTCAAGGCCGTGCTCAGTTACGACCGTAATCAAATAAGTGAAACAAGTAAAACATAAAAGTTCCAGAATATTTTTCAATGTTGCAAAATATCCAATCATCTATCACTAATTACCTCCCCTTCTTTTCCCAGTGTTCTCTGTTATTTACTCTCACTCAAAGTGGAGGCGCAATGGCCCAGTGTTTAGGGCAGCGGACTCGTGGTCATAGGATCGCAGTTTCGATTCCCAGACCGGGCGTTGTGAGTGTTTATTGAGCGAAAACACCTAAATGCTCCACGATGCTCCGGCAGGGGATGGTGGCGAACCCTGCTGTACTCTTTCAACAGAAACAGAATTTTCTTTCACTCTTACTTCCTGTTTCTGTTGTGCCTGTAATTCAAAGGGTCAGCCTTGTCACACTCTGTGTCACACTGAATATCTCCGAGAACTACGTTAAGAGTACACGTGTCTGTGGAGTGCTCAGCCACTTGCACGTTAATTTCACGAGCAGGCTGTTCCGTTGATCGGATCAACAGGAACCATCGACGTCGTTAGCGACAGAGTGCCATCAGCAACAACTTTCACTCAAAGACTGCTGTTTAGTTATCTCCCTTGTGCTTCATCTTTATTCCTGCTGGGGTTTTTGGTTTTTTTTTTTGTTTTTTGTTTTTTATATCTTTCAACTTCAGCTACTTTTCACATTCACCTTTTCTGTAATTTCAAATAATTCCTCAATAATCAGTGCCACAGCTGTTACAGATGTTTTTTAATGCTTTCCTTCTTACTTCTTTCCCTCCTTTCTTTCTTTTTGTTTTTTTAATTCTTTCAATCCACCCCTCTCGACCACTCTCTTGCCGTATCGCTTTAAAATATATCGTTACTCATACAAATTTCACACATTTTCGCACCTACAGGTCTCTCGCCGTCTCTCCTTCCCTCTCCTCTCCCCTCTCTCTATCAAAACACGCAATATCACATCTTTATTCGCACACTCTCCTGCCATCTTTCTCAAACATATTACAATCTCAGCCGTGCTTTCTCTCTCTCCCATTCTCTCTCTCCCTGTCAATCTCTCTCTCTGT
>NC_142937.1:20720089-20725089 GCF_046866305.1 Octopus bimaculoides
TCTGATGAAGGGATATTCCTCATATCCCTGAAACAGGTGTAAGACTACCTTCCTTTTTATAAATGTCCTAGAAATTTCGCGATGCTTTGACTTTGTTGTCTCATTTTATTTAGCACCTCCCCACACACATACTTCTTTTTATTAGGATCCCGTATAGATCTTTTTGTAATAAAAGAATAATAACGCCTCAAGGACTTCATATGCTTTGCCACAATTAGGATTAGCAGTTTTAAGCAGCTCATCTGCAATAACAGATACAAAAGGAAATAGGATAAAGATGAAGTCTGTAGATTTCGTCCTGAAGTATATTATTTACGAAGCACACAATGTCATTATTTTCTTTTACAACAGTTGATAGGTAAAAAACATTGCCCCGAGAAGCTGCCATCGCTGCAAGAATATCTGTGTATATATTTTCTGCTGGCCAACCAAACACTACATGCATGGGCTGACAAATTTTTGGTTTCAAGCATTTCCATCATTCCTTAATAAATTTTCTAACAATCATTTCTAAGAAGGGCGCTAACGATAAAGCAATTTGCAATTTCTATTATTAGGAAAGTTCCTAGCAAGCAACTAAACGCCTTTTGGCAGCCTAAATGTCAAACTATGCTATGAACATTTTTGTAAATGTAACATACAGGTAAATATTTACTGAAAGTGGAAAACACTGAAATAGGTTGCTGAATAAAATTATTTGCTTCATCTATTCCTAGTCAAATGCAAATGTTTAGAATAATGAGGATCATAGACTAAAAAAGTATGCACAATTTCATTCTAAAGTCTTTCGTCTGTCGATGCTAGAACAGGTATTATTCGTTTAAAATACCTTTATGATTTTTGAAACTAATAACATGCACAGACAAATTAGTTTTAAGACACTTATATTCATATGATTCGTCAGGCAATAATTAACGTGTATTGTGATTCTTTTAAAGATGTCCTGAAACTTCTCAAAGACAGAGAATAACATTCATAATGGAACTCATGTAATGTCTTATAAGTAACTTAACATGTTTAAGTACGCTCCGTTTACTGCAACATGTTTTAAAATAAATTTCTTCTTCTTTGCACGCAGTATTTAATTTCATGCTGCTTTTTTTATTCACATTATTCTTTTATTCCTTTACTTGTTTGAGTCATTTGATTTCGGCCATGCTGGAGCACTGCTTTACAAGATTTTTAGTCGAAGAAGTAGATCTCAGGACATATTCTTTGCAAGCCTAGTACTTATGTTATCGATTTCTTTTGCTGAACCGCTAGGGTCGGGTACGTAAACACACAAATCAAGAGAATGGGGAGGGTGATCAACTAGTTCAAAGCCACAGTTACTCACAGCAGCCATTGGAACCAAGGATTTGTGTGTTGGAGAATTATCCTGATGAAACAGGAACCCTTTTTTCAGTTTTCCTGGGTGTTTGGTCTTGATAATCTTTCGTAACTGCCTCAGCAAATTGGCATGATACTCCCCATTGATGGTGTGACCCTTCTGAAGATTGTCAATAAACACGATGTCTTTAGTATACATAAAAAAACAAAATGGGTCCATTACTTTCCCTGTAGATGAAACGACTTTGACCTTGTTTTGGAGTAGGTGGCGAGAGTTTTTTTCCACTGCATGGATTGTCTGTCTCTGTGTCTTTGACTCAAGCGATGACACCATCACTGATCCTGGGTAAGGAAACGTTTAAGGAAACCAGCTGGATCTGCTTCACACAATGTCAGATTTTCCCGTGATGTGATCAGTCTGGTGTACCTTTGATCAGGTGTCAGAAGACGTGGCATCCACCGAGCAAAAACCTTCGTCAAAGGCAGCGAGGTGGCAGAAACTTTGGCACGCCGGGCGAAATGCTTAGCGGTATTTCGTCTGCCGTTATGTTCTGAGTTCAAATTCCGCCGAGGTCGACTTTGCCGTTCATCCTTTCGGGGTCGATAAATTAAGTATCAGTTACGCGCAGGGGTCAATGTAATAGACTTAATTCATTTGTCTGTCCTTGTTTGTCCCCTCTAAGATTCGCCTATTGTGGGCAATAAAGAGATATGAAACCTTTGTCATTCCAAGTTCATTGTGCAGAATGTTCTCTACTCTCTCACAGGTTATGCTAACGGCATCAGCCATTTGATTTATAATCAATTGCCTGTTATCCATCACCATGTGGTGAACATGATCAATGTTAGCAGTTGCGGGACGTCTACACCTTGGGTAGTCTTCAAGACTCTTCTCCTAAATTCAGCTGTCCACTCTTTCACTGCTAATAAAACTGCATGTGTGTATGAATATTCTGGGGAGCTAAAACATTTTTTCTGCAGGTAGTTGATAACACCACGACGCCAAATTTTGTCGATTTTCAAGAGAACTCATTACTAGTTACATTTGAAGCCGTCCTTGAACAGTCAGATGCAAGCTTACTTGGAAAAAATTAAAGCAATTATTAATAAGTGAAGTTGAAATTAATACATGCAAGATTTCACAACTCTAGCATCACTCCTTCATAGTCAGCCTATTTAAGCCCACCCTCGTATCTACCACGTATTTCACTATTTTGCTAATGACAAATAGAGAAGGCGAAAGAAAGGAAAAGAAAGAAAATGTAAGAAAGTGAGTGAGAGAGAAAGAAAGCAAAATGGCGTTCATATTTTCACTCTTCGGTGTATATCTTTGAATTTCATATACATCAGTCATTTTTACTCGGAGAAAATAAAACAACATGGATGCCTGATAGCTGCTGCTGCTTGTCGGTTTTGCTGTTGTTGTTGTTGTTGTTGTTGTTGTTGTTCTTCTTCTTCTTCTTCTTCTTCTTCTTCTTCTTCTTCTTCTTCTTCTTCTTCTTCTTCTTCATCATCATCATCATCATCATCATCATCATCATCATCATCATCATCATCATCATCATCACCTTGTTGTTGTTCTTCTTCTTTGTCCTCTTCTTCTTCCTTCTATCTTCCTCCTCTTCCTTATCTTCCTCCTCTTCCTTATCCTCTTCCTCTTCCTTATCCTCCTCCTCTTCCTTATCCTCCTCCTTCATCTTCACTGATAATCACTTGAATTATTAACTTCTAATCATTAAAACTCCAATCAGTCGCACTTACCACAAACACTAGTGTGCGACAAACAAATATTTATCTTCTGTTTATGAGTATATGTGTGTGTCTGTATGTGTGAGCGAGAGAGAGAGAGAGAGAGAGAGAGAGAGAGAGAGAGAGAGAGAGAGAGAGAGAGAGAGAAGGAGAGAGAGGGCGTATTTCTTTAAAACTGGCGTGATTGACTTAGGTGTTTTACGAATTCAATTTATGCGAACGGATTACATTTGTAAATGCCCCTGACGGACACCTGTCGTATAAGGCTTTGAGAGTGAAAACAAAGACGAATGTCTCTATTTCGCCTCGTACACAAATGAGAAAAAAAAAAAAAACACCCCCGAAAACTAAAAAGAAACCAACAAAAACATGAATAGATTTTTACTGAACTCAGGTCACGCTGAAGGCAAGCAATAACTCTTTCAAACTGTTAACAGATAATGCAATATTCAAAGTGTGATCAAATATACTTAGGTGATTAACGTGTCTGACTACGTAAAAGCTGAAAGCAAGACTCCCTCACAACACACAAGTCAACTGGTGCTTAAATAACGTTTCAGATATTTTCTTTCTTTTTGTTTTTTTTTTTTAATTTTTGTTTGTTTTATATTTGTTAGCTTGAACAAAGAGGAACAAAAGTTGTCTGGATTAAATACGTATCTCTATGTGTATGCGTCTTTGTGACGGTGTTTATTTTTTCGTGATTATGAATACGTCGAAGAAGGATACATTTACGAAAGACACACTATTTTTGTTAGTTTTATGCTGAAAGACGATCGTTAATATACTACTGTTGTACAAGAGTAGAAAGTAGAGACTAAATAGCCGTGTGGGATATCAAACGAACTACCTACTCATGGGTCACAAGTTCAAGTTTCTTCTGGGCGTTAGAAAAAGTACTATAGTCTGTATTGTGTGAGTTTAACGCAAGCACAAGACCGCCCTGCGTGATGAAGAAACTCAAACAGAGGTGCCGCCTCCTACGAACAGAACTTGATTGCAGGTGGCACAAAGAAAACGCGCACTAATCAAATCCAGAGCCAACTCTTTGCCTTCAGTTCTAGCATATATACTCAAAGCTTTGCACACATAAGCAAGTAGATCATTTGCTGTTCTAACATAAGAGTGACTTTTACTTGTTTTCTATTTAGCATTGCATTGTCTCATTTATGGGAACAGATTCACGTATCTGCCGTAACAACTCTCTCGGGTGTTCAGGCAAAATTCCGATACTAATTTGACACAGCATACCGTTATGTTGATCTTTGGAATGTTCGTAGGGTATCGACGACTGGTTCCCCTCGTTATACTCCCGCCTGTGTCCATTTAGCCACTCCGTTATACTTCTAGAAGTCTCCCCTATGTATGCCGTTTTGTGGATCCTACAATCACCTTCTATGCATTTTACTCGGCAGACTACATTCACGGTCTTCGAGTGAATACTAGGGTTAAAAGTACACAGTGTAGTTCCTAACAGTACACATGGTCTTGTGAAACGTCCCTGACTTTTCTACAACTTTAATGTCCAGTTTAGCTTCCTTTATAGCCTTCTTACGCCTGCGAGAGAACGAACTCCCCATATGGTGTACGTTCTGCATACATTACCTCTTGAAATATCCTTGTGCGGAACCACGTGTTTATTCTATTTGCTTTACCACTAATTTTCTATATTATGTTTCAATTTTTGCCACTGTATCGAGGTCATGTTCCCCTGACGCCCTTACTTATGATGTCACCTAACGCCATTCTTCTTTTCCTGCGCACTCTGACTCTATCACTCTGATTGTAGCCAGAGAACTGTACACGGAGCATAGAGTCCTGTGCATGTCTCTTTATGTCATACATACGTATATTCTTGAAGCAAATAATATAGATATTTAAAGTGAACGCAAATCTGTCTATCTATCTATCTATCTAGCTAG
>NC_142937.1:20727589-20730089 GCF_046866305.1 Octopus bimaculoides
CTGATACAGAAAAAACCTCTAGGGATAGTCGAGGAATCCCACTGACCGAGATTTCCCTGAAACAACAGGAGCAAGGGCCCTCTCCAATTTCTTCTCTCCGACTCACAGGTCAACACTTAGAGAGGTACCATTCAATAATAATAATAATAATAATAATAATAATAATGATAATAATAATAATAATAATAATAATAATAATGTCATAAAAGAGTTAGAACCAGCGGAGAGCTACAAATACCTAGGGGTAATTGAAGGGGACAATATGAAGCATTCAGTGATGAGGGAAAGGATCAGAAGAGAATGTTATCGCAGGGTGAGTGCAATACTGAAGACAGAGCTGAACGCGCGAAACAGGATCGAAGCGATCAATGCTCTAGCCATACCAGTCGTGACTTACAGTTTCAATATCGTTAACTGGTCAATTACTGAAATATGTAATGTTGACAGAAAAATACGAAAACTGTTGACAATGCATAGAATGCACCACCCTAAGGCAGATATAGAACGTCTTTATCTGCCAAGAAAAGAGGGAGGCCGAGGACCTCTACAGCTGGCATTATCAATGAAGGTAGCCACAATTGGCCTAGACACCTATCTGAAAAACTCTGAGGACTGGATGCTAAAACTTGTCTTAAAACATGAAAGCAAGAAAGCATCTTACTCAGTAACAAAACAGGCAAAGGAATATCTAAGTGAATTCCAATTGCAGCAAATTCAAGAATTAGACGAACTAGAAACACCTGCAGAAAAAGCTAAGCGCCTGAAAACCCGTGCTAAAATTGCTGCCTTAGATATTATGACTGAAAAATGGCATGGAAAACCTCTCAATGGCAAATACCCAAAGAGAGCGAATAATGCAGATATTAACAAAGCCCTTACCCACCAATGGTTAATGGCCTCTGGCTTGAAATCAGAAACAGAGGGGTTTATCATAGCAGCCCAAGATCAATGCCTACCTACAAAGAACTACCAGGCCAACATATTAAAGAACGGCAGTTCCCCATTATGTCGTATATGCCAACAACAAAATGAGACCATCGATCATGTTGTCTCCATGTGCAGTCTGCTTGCGCCTACAGAGTATCTCAACAGGCATGATAGAGCTGCACAATATATTCACTGGGTAATATGCAAAAACCTGGACTTGCCCCATGATAAAACTGGTGGGAACACAAACCACCCCCAGTACTTGAAAATGATCACATTGCACTCCTCTGGAACTTCACCATTCAAACTGACAGAAAGATAGACGCAAATAGTCCAGACATCATACTGAAAGACTTCAGACAAAAATCATGCCTCCTCATTGATATGAATGTCCCAATCGATATAAACGTATCTGTCAAGACCTACCAAAAACTGAGCAAATATAAAGATCTTGAAATAGAAATTAGCAAAATGTGGAATCTGAAGACGAAAACAATACCTATTGTCATAGGTGCCCTGGGAATGACAGCGAAACGGGCTGATTACTACCTAGCTCAGATACCAGGAAACCCCAAAATGGCTGAAGTTCAAAAGATAGTGCTCATGGGAACTGCCCATATCCTACGTAAAATACTGTCTATGTGATCTCAAATTTTAAAGCAAACACATAATTTTCTTATGGTTTCTTAAACATTCACTTGAACAAAACTGTACAAATCCAAATATATGGTACCCTAGGCATAACACCTACATGAACTTCTAACTTGTTGTCTCTTGAGGTCTCTGGGTGAGACTTGGATCCAACTTGTACAAATGCAAAACAAAAGTCAAACATAAAATAATAATAATAATAATCTTTTCTGCTAAAGGCACAAGGCCTGAAATTTTGGGGGAGTGGATAAGTCAATTACATCGACCCTAGTATTCAACAGGTATGTACCTAATCGACTCCGAAGGGATGAAAGGTAAAGTCAACCTCGGCGGAATTTGAACTCAGAACGTAAAGAGAGACGAAATACCGCTAAGCATTTCGTCCTGCGTGCTAACGAGTCTGTCAGCTTGCCGCCTTAATAATAATAATAATAATAATAATAATAATAATAATAATAATAATAATAAAAAAATAAATAATAATAACTATAATAATAATAATTCCACAGATTTGCTTGTCAGTTGTTTGACCTTAATCAGTTGAGCATGTCCCTTAGTGGCTGACGATGTGTGCATCTCTGATCATGAGCAGAGGTAGTGGGGGAGCATCATAGCCATGTGTTTAGAAGAATTCTTTGGGGGTTTGAATAATTCACCTTTGGAAACATGGGTGTTTTGCTCAACATCCTTAAACAAATCTTAATCAGGGACCTTTTGAGCGGGATGGGCTACACGACCTGAAGAAAATTCTAACTGGGCCCCACCTGCGAGGTCATGCACTGTTTATCTTGATATGGGATCACCATGTCGCGCACATATGGTTGTGATGCATGTGCCTGGTGTACCCTTATCAGACGGGTAGTCATGATGGGTATAATGGGCTTCGAATATTTCACCCCAGTTTCACTTTGATGGCATGTAC
>NC_142937.1:20732589-20737589 GCF_046866305.1 Octopus bimaculoides
ATCTATTGCCAAAAAAACGGAAAAAACAACAGAATAAATAAAATAAAAGGAAAAAAAAAAACAGCAAACAGAAAAAAATGCGCAGGTGTTTGTGATGTCACCTGAAAGACCATTCAGAGGACATTCCGAAATCCTACTGAATTTAATTACATAGTAAACTCTTTTTCTTTATTTTATATTTTATTTTTTTATTTTTTTCTATATTTTTATTACACCTAACAGCAGGTTTGAAGGGACGTGCGGCGACAACGAAAGACTAGGTGGATTATATTTTTCTTCTTCTTGTTAACGTTGTTGATGCTGATCATCAAAGAAGGATATGATCTGAAAAAGAAGAGAACAAATGAATATATATATATATATATATATATATATATATATATATATATATATATATATATATATATATATATATATATATGTATGTATGTATGTATGTATGTATGTATAGCTATATGCAAGTAAATGTAGAAATGAATGAATGAAAAGAAAAGGAAAAAGTAAGGTACGTTACGAATGCGAATTATTCAAAGTAGTTGAGAGGAACGAGAAAATTTTCTTTTAACAGTGAAAAGAAGCCCGAGTAAGTGTTGTAGTGGGGCTTTATACATACACAGACACACAAGCAGATACACGCACATACACATACACCACACGAGCATATATATATATATATATATATATATATATATATATATATATATATATATATATATATATATATGCATATATATATATATATATATATATATATATATATATATATATATATATATATATGCATATATATATACACATATATATGTATGTATATCAATATGTCTAGGTATATTTATATATTTATTCATATATATATATATGTATGGATATATCTATAATACATGTGTATATTTATGTACATATATGTGTATATATATGTATATATATGTATATATGTGTGTGTATGTGAATATATATCTATATATGTGTATATATGTGTATATATGTATGTATATATATATATATATATATATATATATATATATATATACATACATGCATAAATATACATATACATGCATGTATATATGTAATATATATATATATATATACATACATAATACATACATATACATTTTTGTTACGCATTTAACGAAATAAAAAATATATCCTGCGAATAATAAGCCTACAAAATAGAAAGCAAAACAGTTTTCTGCCAATGTGAATTAAACAAGATCTTCTAATTCAATCCCCATCAAGCGATACACACCAGTAGCTCGTAGGATTCTAGTGGAAAATCTTTTTTTTTTATTCAGAAAATGCTACGTAAAAAACCCCTTCCAAACAAAAAAAAGAAAAGAATATAAAAAAGGAAGCAAAAATAAAATCGATGCTTTCGTTTTCTTTTCGTTTTCCAACTTTCAAGGATGTTTAATACTATCATTGTTTGCTAAGTACATTGAAATATGAAATTAGCAACCAACTTTTCTATACACATTATATATTACCACACGCCGCCTAGTCATTCTTTTTTACAATACACACAGTTAATAATGTGTGTGTGTGTGCGTGTGTGTGTATGTGTGTGTGTGTGTGTAAACATATATATAGAGAGATAGATATACGGACGCACGTACGTATTCATATAATGGTATTTAGGTAAATATTCGCTTGCACAACGAAGTAATAGGCAGGATTTATTTACATTCAGTTGTACATAGATACATTATACAATATTTTGTATTGAAAACCCCTTTTTTCCAATGTTCATTCGTTTCAATGCGACTATATTTACGTTGAGATTATATGTGTATGAATGTATTGGATCTATCGATGTATTTAAACGAACATTCGAGTACGAATATATATATATATATATATATATATATATATATATATACACACACACACACACACACACACACACACATATATATATATATATATATATATATATATATATATATATATATATATATATATATATATATATATATATATATATATATATATATATATATATATATATATATACATATGTACATATAAATAAACATGTATATATACATGCATGCATACAAACATATATATGTATATATGAAACCTTCATGGAGACTACGTAAGTGTGAACAAATTTGTATACACCTGTGTATATTCTATAAATCGTTAGGTATTCAGTAAAAGATGGAAATTATTATTATTATTATTATTATTATTATTATTATTATTATTATTATTATTATTATTATTATTATTATTATTATTTGGAAGTTAAGGCTCTAGCCCTAGCGATGGTGGGAAAGATATGCAGTGTCATTCATCTGGAAAATCTTGGAAGGACGCGTACCAGATTTCGGCATTGAACGTCACTCCAACACCAGAAAGGGGCGCCACTGCACAGTGCAAGATATCATCCCAAAATTGTCATCAAATTGCAGGACTTGATACTGGAAACAGCTTGGATTTCAAGGATCCACAGCTCTTACGTTTTCTCTGAAAACGCATGGCAGACCTTCATGGTGTGTATGTAGGTATCTTCACGATATAACTGGACCTCCTTCTATCAGTAGTTCCGGAAAAACTTACTTCGTTGTATGAAGCGGAAACGAGTGCAGCAACATCAAATTCCCTCAATCGTCAAATACCATATATCAGAGGAGGTTTCAATAAATTAAAGTGTAGCACAACTAACAGTGGTGTCCCAGCATGGCCGTAACACTCGAGCTGAAAGTAGTAAAAGATTATTATTATTATTGAATGAGAGAAAACTGCATGTCACCAAAGTGACACTGGGGTAAAATATAAGAAACCCAGTATGCCCATCATGACTACCCGACTGACATGGGTACACCAGGGACATGCATCACAACCACATGCACGTGACATGGTGATCTCATATCAATACAAACAGCGCATGACCTTGCAGGTGTGGCCCAGTTAGAATTTTCTCCAGGTCAAGTAGCTCATGTCGCTCAAATGCTCCTTGAATAAGGGTTGGTTAAGGATGTCGAACAAGACACTCATGTTTCCAGAGGTGAATTATGCAAACTCCCAAAAATTCCTCTCAACACATGGCTATGAGGCTCCCCCATTATTTCTGCTCGTGATCAGAGATGCGCATATCGTCAGTCACCTAAGGACATGCGCAACTACAACTAGTTAAGCTCAAACAACTGACAAGCAAATCTGTGGTATTGAGCAGGATATTTGTTGTAGCCCATCTTGTGTTGTAGATGTTGTAGTTGTTGTTGCTGTAATTATTATTATTATTATTATTATTATTATAATAATTATTATTATTATTATTATTATAGAAGGAGAAGGCAAACATCTTCTGGGACTTTGACTTCCAGACAGACAAGGTATTAGAGCACCGAAGCCCGGATATAGTAACCTTTTAGGAGGGACAAACAAGAGTGCCTAATAATCGACGTGGCAGTGCCGGGAGATCGATATATCAGCATGAAAGAATGAATAAATGTTGATAAATTTGGAGACCTGAGAATTGAGATCGCTAAAATGAGGCAACTACATGAGTCAAACATAAAATTTACTCCTATTGTCATTGGAGCATTGGATTCAATACCCACCAGTCTTAAAAGAAAAAAAACATCGGAAAACTTTGGAAATACTCTATAATCTAGGTGTATTTTAAATTTTAGCATTACTTGGAACTGCACGCACCTTGCGTAAAGTATTGTCTGTCTGAGGTCCTTGCTGTGGTTCGACAGACAGTACAAACCCCAGGTAGATACGATATATTCAATCAACAACTTCCCGATATTGTATACTGTAAGCTTTTGCTACTGCAGTATTAGAATTTTGATCCACGTTCACTGAGATCTTTAATGTAGTGTTTAAGAGTTAGATTTTAGTAAATGGCATCGCTCTTCAATTGGTAGACATTTTTTTACAGCAATTAAATTCCCTCGTGTTTGTGCGCAGTAGATCCTTTCAGTCTGGCCATATATTGCCCTAACCACATCAGTATTAAGGCGTGCTTTATGCCGCCTGCAACAGTGAAGTATGTAATCTTCTTATACAGCTTCTTGTATTCCCCAGCAGGTCAGAAACATCAATATCGAGATGAAACTCGAGATACTTTCACTTTCTCCGTTTGTTATCTGTAATTTTATTATATCTGCTGAGAGTCTTCTAAATCTCACCCCATCTTTATATAGCTTTTCCTTGTTTTTTTTTCTCTTCTCTCTGTCTCTCTCTCTCCGTCTCTGTCTCTGTCTGTCTCTCTCTCCTCTATCCCCTTCTTTCTCCTCCGCTGTATACAAATCTATTCTTCTAACTTTGTAGCTGACTCACTCCACAGATCACATATAATGAAATATTCCCATCAACAGCTTCATAGTTTGAAACATTTTGATTGAGGAAGGTCATACGTAATGGATACATTTCCTAATATATATTACGCTAACCTGAAAGGTACCTGTTAAATAATTTCAATATGTCACTACTTGGTTTGTCTTCATTATTATAACTTTTATATCTATATATGTAATTGACGATGGTATGTAGAAATTAAAATGAGAGGAAGAAAAATAGTATTATTTATTAGTTGAAATGACACTTTATTTTTATCGTTAAAGTGTTAGATACAACTGCATTGAGTAGCTGTTATACATAAGCTATTTGCTGTTCAGCTATCCATTCTGTTGGTAGTTAACTTCACTTTTTGTCGACACCTAGAAGACTGAAGGAATAAGAAAGAGAAAAAGTAAAAAATCCCAGACATGCAGAGATGGTAAAAACTGTATAGCCTCCCGATTAAGGTCCTTCTTCTGTCGGTACCAAAAGAAAGACGGAAGAACTGAACTTGGTTACTAATTATATATGCTGGAGAGCTGGATGTAGGTCAGAGAACAATGTTAAATAATGAGTTTATCTCTCTCGAACTGTATTTTACTTAAGAATGTTAACTCAAACAATAAACTTAACTAAGTGTAGCAGTTGACACTCATAATTTTCTAAGTGCAAAAGCTGAGGACAATAGTATCCAGGAAGTTATT
>NC_142937.1:20742589-20745089 GCF_046866305.1 Octopus bimaculoides
ACAGGCGCAGGTGTGGCTGTGTGGTAAGTAGCTTGCTTACCTACCACATGGTTCCGGGTTCAGTCCCACTGCGTCGCACCTTGGGCAAGTGTCTTCTACTATAGCATCAGGCCGACCAAAGCCTTGTGAGTGGATTTGGTAGACGGAAGCTGAAAGAAGCCCGTCGTATATATATATATATATATATATGTGTGTGTGTGTGTGTGTGTGTGTGTGTGTGTGTGTGTGTGTGTGTGTGTGTGTGTGTATGTGTGTGTGTGTATATGTTTGTGTGTCTGTGTTTGTCCCCCAAATTCGCTTGATAACCGATACTGATGTGTTTACGTCCCCGTAAACTAGCGGTTCGGCAAAAGAGACCCGATAAAATAAGTACTAGGCTTACAAAAAATAAGTCCTGGGGTCGAATTTTTCGACTAAAAGGTGGTGCTCCAGCATGGCCGCAGTCAAATGATTGAAACAAGTATAAGATTAAAAGAGAAAGAGTAAAAGAGTATTACATTTGACAGAGTAATTTGAATGTCAAAAGGTTGAACAGGAAAAAAGAAAAAAAATACTTCTTTGTCAGGTGATCAAATAATTTATGAACCGCAGAACACAAAAGCCTGACCGAAACCATAACCCAGAACACAACGGCCGAAGAGGAATTTATTTCGAAATTCTTTGGTTTGACCATTCCACAAGCATTCCACAAACATTCAAAGTAAGCAAGGATAATATATCAATCTACACAACGATTGCTCCGATGAGATAAAAACCACAAACAACCGACCGTGGCGGGATTTGAACTCGGAAGGTAAATTGTCGCAATGTATATATCCCAGAATGCATTTCGTTAATTTACATCAAGTATCTCCTTCTTATTCGTCCCACGACACTGCCTTGGGGATTATAAATATTCATAGGGACGCAAAATACAAGAGTGGGCCGCAGTGATAATATAAACAATGGCGACATTGATGGTTCTGATGATGATGATGTAGATGCTGATGATGTTGATGATGACGTCTTTATCGGCCTTAAGAGCAATATAAGAAGCCATTATACAATTAAATGGGCGTTATATATTACAAGGCAAATAAGGAGGTAAACAGATAAAGGAGTGTCGGGGTGGCAATGTGGGTACGCGGGGAAAAGAAAAACAAACATACAAATATGAAATAAATACCCAAGTAACTAAATAACAATAATAATGACAATGATAATAATAATGATAATGAATACTAACAAACGGTAAAATAGTGATGACGTTGATGATGATGATGATCTATGTACTCGATGGGTTGTCATCATCATTATCATCATCATCATCATCATCATCATCATCCTCATCATCATCATCATGTCGTCATCATCATCATCATCATCATCATCATCTGTGTCATCATCATCATCTTCATCATCATCCTCATCATCATCATCATCATCATCATCTGTATCATCATCATCTGTGTCATCATCGTCGTTTTCGTCGTCGTCGTCGTTGTTGTCCTCCTCGTCATTCTCTTCCTCCTCCTCCTCCTCCTAAACTTCCTTTTTTGTCGTCGTCATCATCATCATCATCAGTATAATAAACATCGTTATCGTCATCATCGTCATTGTCATATGATTGTCATTGTTATCAACCAACTAAGAAAAATATACATAAATGAATAGGAATGGATGAAGAGGACGACGACAACGAAGCAGAAAGAAGAAGAAGAAGAAGAAGAAGAAGAAGAAGAAGAAGAAGAAGAAAGGAGGAGAGGAATTAGAAAATAAAATGAGAAGCAGAGAAAAGAAGGAAAAGAAAAGGAGGAGAAGGATGGGGATGAGGAGGAAGGAGAGGATAAGAATAAAAAGGAAAGAGGAAGAAGAAGACGAGAAAAGGAGAAGGAGAGGAATCAGAAGATGAAATGATAAACAAGAAAAGAAGAAAAGGGGGTGGGCGGCGATGAGGAGAAGGAGGAGGAGGAGGAGGAGGAGGAAAAAGAAAAAAAGGAGAAATTGAAGAAGAAGAACAACAAGAACGACAACAAGATGATGATGAAGATAATGATGATGATGATGATGATGATGATGATGATGATGATGATGATGATGATGATGATGATGATGATGATGATGGTGGTGGAAATAAAAGACAAAATGGTCTTGAAGAAAAAGAACCACGATGACAGCAATACCGAGAACAGCAATTATAAACAAAAACAACAATAACCACCGCCGCCGCCACCACCACCACCACCACCACCACCACCACCACCACCACCACAACAACAACAACAACAACAACACCAATCTCTACAACACCGAATAAAGATGGAGATTAGCAGCAAAGCAGTGCTGACACTGTTAAAAGTAATTGAATTATCCATCTTGACTCTGAAATATTGTGGAAATATTTTACCACTAAATGTTACCATTTAAATAGAATAAAGGTTGATAAGGGCTAAGAATTCAGTGGCCCTTTGTGAACGGCTGGACGTCATCAGACCCTCCCCCGCTTCTCCCTTCTCGTCTT
>NC_142937.1:20750089-20757589 GCF_046866305.1 Octopus bimaculoides
GATTTATGGGAAATAATTGAGTTAGTTTGCTGTAATAGAAATTTCATCATCTGATAAATCAAATTGAAATGCTTGAATTGGTTATGTAACCAGAAGGGTAGAAAATTTTTGCAAATTAATGGAGGTAATAGTATGCTATTGTAAGACGAGAGAAACAGAGAGAACGATAACACGAGAAAGAAGCGAGAGACAGTGAAATAGAGAAAAGGAAGACAGAAAGAAGAGTGAAAGATAAAAGTAGACTAAAATTTTTTTCCGTAAATGAACGGCCAATAGGAACGGATTTAGATATAGAGAGGTTAAATTTGAAGAAAAGAAAGCTTTTTGTAAGTTAATGGAAGAGAAATGGGGTTGATAAAATCATAATAAAGCAGGAGAGAAAATGAGTGAGTGACAGATAAAATTGATAAACTTGATGAGATAATGGTAAAAATCAAGAATGTATGTTAAAAATATTGAAATAGAATTCATGAAGTAGGAATTATTATTTCCTCTTATAAGTATTGCCAATCTATCTTGGAATACAGAAAAAAAAATAATAATCAAAACAAAGTAAACATCTATTAGAAATTTAGTTCTCTACACCAAATATAACGTTATTGTTTTGGTCGAATTACAGATGATCGGTTGAAATGCTTGACATATCGCTCTTAGAGTATTACATTTTTGGATTGTCGATATACTTAGAGCGGTGACCAAAATGCCATGGAGGCTTGTTCTGCCAGTTTATGATCCGATTTCAAACTCCATTGAAGTCTTGATAAAATAAAAGTTCAAACCAAAAATTGGGACAGTTAGGTCGAATTAACACGCGTTGTTAACGTTTGGCCGTGCACCTAAGAAATTAATATTTCGAGGTTGGGGCTGGGTGGTGGATAAGGGCAGTGAAGTGGCAGGACCGATAGCTTAGTGATTTTTCATCTTCCTTTTCGTTCTGAGTTCAAATTTTGCCTCGGCCGGCATTGCCTTTCATCCTTATGGGGTGGATAAGGCAGTGAACTAGCTGGACCGTTAGCACGTCGAACCAAATGCTTAGTGACTTTTCATCCGTCTTTACATTCTGAGTTCAAATTTTGCCGAGGTCGGCATTACCTTTCATCCTTTTGAGCATTAAAATAAGTACTAGTCAAGTACTGGAGTCGATGTAAACGTCTAACGCCACCTACACAAAAACTGCTGGTCACGTGTCAAACTTTGAAGCCATTATTTCGGAGGATCGATTAGGAAAATCGTTTAAGCATCACATAAAATGCCTTGCGGTATTTAGTTATAGATCTGAGCTCAAGTGAGAACTAAAACTAAATACTACAAGAAAACATAAAATAAAACATTCCAAATAATGTAGAACATTCTAAAAATACAAGTGGAAATCAGGTTTTTTGTTACAAAATGGAAGCTACGCTAAAACGAGAAATCTCGAACACCTATACCTAGAAATTAAAACTGATAAAGGCGGAAAATAACTGGCACTCCGTCGGTTGCGATGACGCATGTTCTAGTTGATCCGATCAAGGAGCAGCTTGTTCGTGAAATTAACGTGCAAGTGGCTGAGTACTTCACAGATACGCATACCCTTAACGTAGTTCTAAGAAAATCAGCTTGACAAAGAATGTGACAATGCTTCCTTTTTCAGCTACAGCTACAACTCATTTTTGTCAGGTGAGTGGACAGGACCCACGTGAAATAAAGTATCTTGCTCAAGGACACAACGCACGACTGGGTATCGAACTCACGGTCGTACGCTTGTGAGCCGAATATGCTATATATATATATATATATGTGTGTGTGTGTGTGTGTGTGTGTGTGTATGTGTGTATGTGTGTGTATGTGTGTATACACACACACACACACACACACACACACACACATATATATATATATATATATATATATATATATATATATATATATATATATATATATATATATATATATATATATATATATATATATATATATATATATATATATATATATACGTGAGCCGGCTGAACACCTAGGCTGACCGACGTATTCTCTTGAAATTGTGACGAAATGAACTTTTGTTTTCCAATAGAGTCTCCCATGCCGTCCACACACTTCTTTCATCGGCGTTGTAGTGCTCGTATGTCTTTGATGCAGAACCCTTCATCCTGTTGGTAACAAATCATTATCAGTAGAAATGACATCGTCATCACTGTGATTATGGTTCCAAGCTAAGTGAGGAACGAATAATAGATGGGGGCACATCAGGCAACTAGGGAGGTTGATCAACTAGTTCAAAACCCAGTCACATAGGCGCAGGAGTGGCTGTGTGGTAAGTAACTTGCTTACTAACCGCATGGTACTGGGTTCAATACAACTGCATGGCACCTTGGGCAAGTGTCTTCTACTATAGCCGCGGACCGACCAAAGCCTTGTGAGTGGATTTGGTAGACGGAAACTGAAAGAATACAGTCGTATATATGTATATGTGACGTATATATATATATATATATATATATATATATATATATATATATATATATATATATATATATTTATATAATAATATAATTATATAATTATATAATTTATATAATAATAATAATAATAATAATAATAATAATAATAATAATAATAATAATAATAATAATAATAATATTAGGGACAAAATCCAAAATTACAGGTAAAAACTCAATTAAAATCAATTTATAAAAAATTAAAATTAAATTGAGCTTTATAGATTATAATATATAAAAATATATAGTTTTAGGGAAAAGAACCAAGTTTCGATGAAAATCCACTATCACATATAGAAAAATTAATAATTATTAAATTATTAATAATTATTGGATTATTAATTATTCTATATGTGATGGTGGATTTTCATTGATGAGTTCTTGAAACTTGGTTCTTTTCCCTAAAACTATATATATATATATATATATATATATATATATATATATATATATATATATATATATATATATATATATATATATCATCATCATCATCATCATAGTTTAACGTCCGCTTTCCATGCTAGCATGGGTTGGACGATTTGACTGAGGACTGGTGAAACCGGATGGCAACACCAGGCTCCAGTCTGATTTGGCAGAGTTTCTACAGCTGGATGCCCTTCCTAACGCCAACCACTCAGAGAGTGTAGTGGGTGCTTTTACGTGTCACCCGCACGAAAACGGCCACGCTCGAAATGGTGTCTTTTATGTGCCACCCGCACAAGCCAGTCCAGGGGCACTGGCAACGATCTCGCTCGAAAATCCTACAGGAGCCAGTCAGGCGGTACTGGCAACGGCCACGCTCAAAATGGTGCATCTCATGTGCCACCCGCACAAGAACCAGTCCAGGGGCACTGGCAACGATCTTACTTGGCTTGCCGGGTCTTCTCACGCACAGCCCATTTCCAAAGGTCTCGGTCCGTAGTCATCGCCTCGGTGAGGCCCAATGTACGAAAGTCTTGCCTCACCACCTCAGCCCAGGTCTTCCTGGGCCTACCTCTTCCACGGGTTCCCTCAACTGTTAGGGTGTGGCACTTTTTCACGCAGCTATCCTCCTCCATTCTCACCACATGTCCATACCAGCGCAATCGTCTCTCTTGCACGCCACAACTGATGCTTCTAATGTTCAGCTTTTCTCTCAAGATACTTACACTCTGACGGGTATTCACATTGACATTACACATCCAACGGAGCATACTGGCTTCATTCCTTGCGAGCTTACGTATGTCCTCAGCAGTTACAGCCCATGTTTCACTGCCATGTAGCATGGTTGTTCGTACGCATGTGTCATACAGTCTGCCTTTTACTCTGAGTGAGAGTCCCTTTGTCGCCAGCAGGGGTAAGAGCTCTCTAAACTTTGCCCAGGCTATTCTTATTCTAGCAGCTACACTTTCAGCGCACCCACCCCCACTACTAACTTGGTCGCCCAGATAGCGGAAGCTATCGACTACCTCTAGTTTTTCACCCTGGAATGAGATAGAAGTTGTTTCCTGTTTGTTTGCAGTCTTTATATATATATATATATTTATTTATATATACATACATATATAAATAGATAGATAGATAGATACATAGCTACATAGATAGATAGATAGATAGATAGATAGATAGATAGATAGATAGATAGATAGATAGACAGAGTTATATGTGTGTGTGTATGTTTATACGCATACAAACATACATATATGCTTGGGAATATGCGTGTGTGTGTATCCATTGGGCATTTTGCCCACACTACCAAAAGAATATAAAATATGGTAAATACAAGCCTGCACAAGTCTTTTATGCGTCAATATGTCTGCGTTACTTTGGGGTATACATATCCAGACTGCCAAGAAGATCAAAGGAAAGAATCCAAAGATTATAATCAAAGACAAATCAAAACCAATGAATTCGGATAGGAATTTTGATTGCTTTCGAAAAGGACGTCATCCAGACGACCGTCGAGAATCTCTTGAGGCCGATGATCTAAAGAAATGCGTAGTATTATGAGAGAACAATAGAACCGAAAATAAATATTATGCTGGATAATATTAAAAATAACAAATAGATTTTAAATCAATATACAAGTTCAAAGTTTTATGTAAAATCGAAAACTATTCACTCAGTATGATATTTTCGATTCGGTAACACATCTCGTAAAGCAAATGATACATATTGGTTGCAAATTTTGACACAAGGCCTGCAGTTTCGAGGAAGGGGAAAAGCCGATTATATGATCCTCCAGTACTCAACTGGTCCTCATTGTGTCGACCCCCGAAAAGATTAAAAGAAAAGTCGACCGCAGTACCATTTGAACTCACAATGTGACGACGTACGAAATGTCGCTAAGCATTTTGTATACTAGCGATTCTACCAGTTCGCCGCCTTCACAGAAAATGATAAATTATTAAAATATTGATTATTACACATGGCTCGTACTAAATCTCCGATAATGTTTTTTCAGATTATGGTTTTAAAGAATGAACATAAATAAACAATTAAATAGTATTTTACAGAATAATAGAATTAAAATTTCTTTGATTAAAACTCTTTCTAATATGGAAGAATCGAAAGAGCATTTAAGGCACATAATGCTTTATGAGTACAAAAAGGAAACTTTGCAGCCGAAGCGACTCGAAACATACACTCAGTTTATGGGTAAAATGCTTGAATGAAAGAACTTGCAGAAGATGGTTTTCAAAATTCAGAAGTGGAGATTTCAGCCTTGAAGATGAAGATCGAATAGAACGTCCAGTTCAGTTTGATAAGCTCTTTGAGGCATTACTTGAAGAAAATCCTGCAATATCAGTTGAAGAATTGGCAATAAAGCTTAGTTTAAACCATACAACTGTTCATCGTCATATTCAGCAACTTGGAAAGGTTCCTGAACTTGGAAAATGGGTGCCTCATGAATTGTCCGAAAGCAACCGAAAATCCTGAGTTGACATCTGCTCTTCTCTCCATTCTCGCGAAATCATTTCGCCCTTTTTGGATAAACTTGTGACTGGTAACGAGAAATAAATCTTCTATCGAAATGTTAAACGTCGTAAACAGTGGCTGGTAAAAGGAAAAAAAGCTCAAATACAACGGAGAAGGGAAATTCATGGAAAAAAGGTTCTTCTCCCTATCTGATGGGATTGCAAAGGAGTAATTCACTTTGAATTGTTACCACCTAATGCAACAATCAATGCTCAATTCTACTGTCAGCAATTAGAGCGTTTGAACCAAGCTTTGAAGAAAAAAAAGACCCGCTTTAGTGAATCGAAAAGGTGTGATGTTTCATCAGGACAATGCGCGACCCTACACTGCAAAGATCACATTACAGAAGATCAAAGAGCATGGTTGGGAAAAATTCCTCATCCACCTTATTCTCCCGACCTTGCTCCTTCAGACTAACATTTGTTTCGTAGTTTACAGAATCATTTGGGGGACATAACTTTCACAAGCCAGGAGGAGGTCGAAACTGACATTTCAGAGTTCTTCGCTTTGAAACCAAAAGAGTTTTACATTGATGGGATTAAAATGCTTGTAAATAGATGGAAGGCCTTGTGTCTATAGCAGAAAGAATTATTAAGATCAACTTTGTTGGATGAACGGAGGAACGATGAAACTAAGTGACAAAAACACAAAATATTTATAATTCTTTCTTGTTTTTGCACAATGCCAGCAATTTTAAGAGGAGTGGCGTTAATTGATTGCATCGACTCTAGTTCTGAAATGGTACTTGTTTTTTTATGGATCGCGAAAGATTAAATGCAAAGTCGATCTCAGTTGCATTTGAACTCAGAACGTAAAAGAATCTGAAGAAATACTACTAAACATATTATTCGGTGCAGCAACGATTTCCCCAGTTCCCCACCTTTCATAAAATGCTAAAAATGCTATATTGTAATGTTGAGCTAGAAATCCTTATCCAAGGGTACTTGGCGAACGTAACGTGAATAACTCGAGTATTTGCACACACACACACACACACACACACACACACACACACACACACACACACACACACACACGCACACACACACGCACACGCACACAAACACACGCGCAGAAAGACACCAACTCACCATACCCACACACATATACATATATATATATATATATATATATATATATATATATATATATATATATATATATATATATATATATGTATGCATATATATATAAATATGTATTCGTATGTATGTATGCAAGTATATATAAATGAATATATATATGCACGCATATACACACATATATATATTAAAAGTAATCAAAGGTAATGCTATGCCACTTCGAAATAATTCTTAGTATATATATATATATATATATATATATATATATATATAATATTCATATTTATGTTCATGCATATGTACATATACATTTATATGTATATATACGTGTGTATATATACGTATATATGTATATATACATACATACATGCATACATACATACATATATATATATATATATGTATATATATATATATATATATATATATATATATATATATATATATATATATATATATATCCATATCTATCTATCTATCTATCTATCTATCTATCTATCTATCTATCTATTTCTCTCTCTCTCTCTCTCTCTCTCTCTCTCTCTCTTTCTATATATATATATATATATATATATATATATATATATATATATATATATATATAGACTGCTAATTTTAATTTTGCCTAGTAGGTAATAAGAATCTTGGAGTATTTCAAGATGTTTGCTTTTTTCTTCTGGTAAACTCCACCAAGAAACGTAGCTGCAAAGAATTAATTGTTCTTTGTTTGGCTCAAATTTGTTTTTCATTCAAAGACAATATTGAACTTTTGCATGTCTTTCTTCTTACAACTGAATCTTTTCATTCTGCGTTTTGATATTGGTTTTGCTTGCCAAACTATAAAGTCTACACAAGCATTCTTGGGGCCCAAATCATAACTGGAAGATATCGAGATATAGCTTACGTTAATAAGTCTGGAGAAAATGTCAGACTTTAAAAGAAAGAAATCACAAAGCGATTTACTTTGATAACGAATA
>NC_142937.1:20762589-20765089 GCF_046866305.1 Octopus bimaculoides
AGACGGGGATGCAAATGCCTCAAAGACCTGCTCAGACGCTTTCAACTGTCTGACAGGTACCGACTCGATTACCCGAATGCGCCAATGTGGACATGGACAAACCGCATCGGGTCGTCGAGATCGTATCTAGATAGAATACTGTGTAGGAGAGTAGATAGAGATAGCATAGGGTGTCCACAATTTCACATAGTCAGCTACACGGATCACAAACTTGTGACGTGTACGCTAGACTTAGATAAGACACATAGGCAGGGCTCCGGTTACTGGAAACTAAACGCGTCTTTCCCGTCGAGACCAGTTTTCAGAGACCGGATTAGCACGTTAGTAAAGAGGGCTTTGACAGGAGCCATCATCAATAACAAATGGTGGTTTGCCCTCAAGAGAGCAATAAAAGCGGAAGCGGTTAGGTATAGCAAAGCACTAGCCATAGACAGAAACAGAGTAGAGGGTGAACTAGTTAAGAAGCTAGAAGAGGCAATTAGAAGTGGCATCGCATCCGACGTTTTGGCGGCGAGGTTGGCTCTTGACCAACACTTCAACGCCAAACACGAAGGGTGCGTTGTCAGGGCTAGGATGCGTGCTCTAAGAAACGAAGGTGTTGGAGCCGCACGAGAGGCCCGGGTGGTGGAGGCGCAACAGGGCAACAAAGCCACCATTCGGTCTCTGGTGGACGAACATGGGCGCGAACTGCTCGAGCCAAGCAAAATGTGTGAGGCCTTTCAGCGGCACTTTGCTCGACTGTTTGGGACGAATGGCGAGCGAGAACGCAGGGTGGACTTCAGTGCCTACCTGCACAGCCTGCCACGACTCTCGGCAAGAGAGGCGGAGTGCTGCGAAGGTGCCATCACGGCGGCGGAAGTGAGGGACGCGATGGCGGGATGCTCGAGGGACAAATCTCCGGGTTTGGATGGTCTGCCCTACGAGCTTTACAACTGTAAGCCAGACTTGTTTGGAGACGTCTTGGTGGCGTTGTACTGCAACTGGCAGCAAAACGGGAGCATTCCCGGTTTTGTGAGTCGAGGAGCCGTAACGCTGCTGAAGAAAGATCCAAACAAGGGGGACGTCATAGATAACTTTAGGCCCATCACTCTGCTCAATGCAGACTTGAAAATTTTGGCCAAGGTGTTAGCCAAGTGGTTGGCGCTTGTCATCGAGAAACTGATCGGCAAGGCGCAAACGTGCGCGGTGCCGGGCAGGAGCATCCATGACAACCTCCATCTGATGCGCTACATCATAGAGAGGGTAGTTAAGGAACCTGGCATGGGTGGGGCCCTGATAAATTTAGATCAATCGAAAGCTTTCGATAGGGTAGACCATCAATACTTGGAGGCTGTCCTCATAGCAGCCGGCTTCGGTCCCATTTTCCGCGGCTGGATTGCTGCCTTGTACAGAGGCATCCGTTCGGTAGTTCGCGTCAATGGGCATCTATCAAGACCCTTCGACATTGCACGTTCGGTCCGTCAGGGATGCCCCCTCTCGTCGCTTCTCTACGTGTTGACTCTCGAGCCACTACTGCGGAAGCTGGCGACGCTGAGGGGCATCCCGCGAGTGTTGGGATGCGGGACGAGCGTGTCGGCATACGCGGACGACGTCACCGTCATAGTGTCTAGCCAAAAGCACATCGAGCTTGTCGGCGAGACACTGAGAGACTACGAAGCGGTAACGGGAGCAAAAATCAACCGGGATAAGTCAGTGGGCTTGCGGCTCGGCACCTGGAGAAGCAACCCCATGCCGTCAAGTAGCGCCTCCGTCGTGGGACGTTGGACTGACGGTCCGGTTGAGATGCTCGGGGTCTGGTTTGGTCCAGACCTCCAAACGGAGAAGAACTGGGACGAGATAACGAGAAGGGTGGCCACTCTAGCCCGGCAATGGGCCGAGAGGAAGCTTTCCCTGAAAGGTCGGGCGGAGGTGGCGAACACGTACATCGCGTCCATCATCTACTACCGCCTGACCATCGTTCCTTGTCCCGACCCTATCATCACCAAACTGGAGCGGATTCCTCTTCCGCTTCTTGTGGAAAGGAAGCGTTCCGATGGTTAGGCGATCCGTTTGCTGCCAACACCCGTTAAAAGGAGGACTGGGCATGCCGTGGTTGATGATGCGCAGACACGCGCTGAGACTGCGACATCTCCGGCTCTACGTAGACAGCGGTGAACAGGTGTGGTCACCGTTTGTGCGGCGCGCTTTCCCGCAGCTCGTCTCCATGACCGAACTGCAGTCATGGATCAAGAAGAGGCCGAGGAAGGGCGAATGGCACCGCGAGTGTCGCGCTGCTCTTCGGCAACTCCAACAACCCGGGTCAACCTTGAGCGACTGCATCACAACTAACGCATTCTATAGTGGATTAGTGGAGGGAAGGTACGACGACGATCTCGGGGCGAACCTGGGCGTCGACGAGGAATACCTGACCCGCCTGTTTAAGACGACCTTCGGGCCGGGACCTATGGACAACTTCCAGAGATCCCTGGCCTGGCAGTGCTATCGAGAAGCACTACCCGTT
>NC_142937.1:20770089-20785089 GCF_046866305.1 Octopus bimaculoides
CAGAATGATGCCCATCACCACAGAAGTAAACAACGATATATGATTTGATACGTTTTATTGTCTCTTTATCTTTACGTCTTCTCTTTTCGAGGGAGGTAGATGCTGAAGAGTTCGTAATGAATCGGACTACGGGCCGCGTGTGAGTTTCTTGGATTCCATCAATGTTTACCCAATTTTACCGCGGAAATCAGGCATATCCAATCAAATTCTCAATACGTTTAACTGCGGAGAGTAGTTTTATGTGTACATTGATCTATTTTCACTGAGAAATGTCGTGTTTGAAGCTATTTTCTATTGCGATGTGTCTAGTTTAGTGAGGAAACGTTAACAGAAAATATGAATTCTATATTTTTTTGTGGTAAGAAGCTTGGTTCCCCACCACATGGTTCTGAATTCAGTCCCATTGCGTGGCACCTGCAGCAAGTGACTTCTACTATAACCTTAGGTCGACGAACCGAGTTAGTAGACAGAAACTGAAAGAAGCTCGTCGTGTATATATATATATATATATATATATATATATATAGGGAGAATTCACAAAATAAAAAATAAATAGAAAACGACGAAGACAGGTGGTGTAGAAAACAAACAGATGTATTAGTATAACGCTCAGGAACTGAAAAAGTCTTTAACGTTTCGAGCCTACGCTCTTCCACAGAAGGGAACACAGAAAGAAACAAGGAGAGAATCAAGGAGTAATGCGTGTATATATATATATATATATAAACACATACATACATATATATATATGGGTAGATGTGTGTTCGTATATACATATATGTATATATATATATATATATATATATATATATATATATATATATATATATATATATATATATATATATATATATATATATATATACATATATAATAACACACACACACACACACACACACACATATATATATATATATATATATATATATATATATATATATATATATATATATACTTCGTTTTGGGATTTGCTGATTGATTAAATCAACACTTTGTAACAGTTGGCTATTGACACGCTTCTGTGCCCTATCAGTATTTGCAAAGGGAAGCCATCCTTCCCAACTTCGACCTGACGTGATACACACGGACCCGGGCTTCTAGGACCCGGGCTTCTAGGACCCGGGCTTCTAGGACCCGGGTTAGCAGCGCACAGGCGGCGAGCTGGCAGAGAGGTTAGCACGCCGGGAGAAATGCTTAGCAGTATTTCGTCTGAGTTCGAATTCCGCCGAGGTCGAATTTGCCTTTCATTCTTTCGAGTTCGACAAATTAAGTACTAGTTGCGTACTGGGATCGATCAAATCGATTGGTCCCTACCTCCAAATTTCGGGCCTTGTGTCTAGAGTTAAAAATAATTTATATAAATATATGTGTGTGTGTGTGTGTGTGTGTGTGTGTGTGTGTGTGTGTGTGTACTCACATATATCATTAGCATCATTAACTCTACAACATGAGTTGTTGATTTTCATTGTTTTTAGTTTACATATGCATATATATATATATATATATATATATATATATATACGAACATGCACAGACACACTCCTACTCATGTACGCTCCGAGGGCGCACTTACCACACACATATAAACCTTAATACACATATAGATATATGCAGGTCTATGTGTGTGTTTGTGTGTGTGTGTGTGTGTGTGTGTGTGTGTGTGTGTGTGTGTTGTATGTAAGTATACATATGTATGCATATACATATTAGTCCCTTCTTGATGGCCCTCTCCCACTCTCTCTCTTTCCTTCTCTTTCTCATAGCAAATATACATTAGCAAATCACTCGTACAAGTTGTGCACTTGTTATATTGTTATTTCATCGATTCGACATTTATTGTTCATATTACTTGCCAGTTCGCTGGTTAGTCATATTGCTAATATTTGCAATCACATCGTTACTAATCAGTAAGAGTCAACAAGTGTGCAGAAGCTTTGTCAATAATATCTGTGGTAATTTATATGCCTCACCGAATAAACTTCCGTTTAAGCTACATGACAAAACCTAAATCGGTGGATGTTGCTGAAGAAGTTTCACCTTTTATAAGTTAAAATTTCAAACGATTGGAAAACAATTCACAGCTCCAGTCGGGTCGTGCTTCTGTTCAATATTGTTATTTGTACGTAAAATTACGAGCTCTCTTTGAACAGTAATAGAGGTCTCTTTCTTTGGCCTCTTTCTGCATTATTTTAAAGAAAGTAGTTTAAGATTTTCTTTCATCTCACTTACAAAATAATCCCGTCAACCGCCATGGTCTGTTACTGGACCGTACCACTGACGCCACGTATTTTGCGCAGTCACTCTGCATATTGGTTAATTACAGGAAAATATAACAGTTTGGCATTTTCACAATATTTCATAATTAAACCTTAATATTTAGTACTCATGATATTTAAATATCACCGAAATCATGTCATAAATACAGAATAAAATATTTTCTCAAGTAAGAATGCACCAGTGGTGCTGCATATACTGGTTGTGTGATGTTTATGAGTGGAGGCGCAATGGCCCAGTAGTTAGGGCAGCGGACTCGCAGTCATAGGATCGCAGTTTCGATTCTCAGACCGGGCGTTGTGAGTGTTTATTGAGCGAAAACACCTAAAGCTCCACGAGGCTCCGGCAGGGGATGGTGGTGAACCCTGCTGTACTCTTTCACCACAACTTTCTCTCACTCTTACTTCCTGTTTCTGTTGTGCCTGTAATTCAACGGGTCAGCCTTATCACACTGTGTCACGCTGAATGTCCCCGAGAACTACGTTAAGGGTACACGTGTCTGTGAAGAGCTCAGCCACATGCACGTTAATTTTACGAGCAGGCTGTTCCGATGATCGGATCAACTGGAACCCTCAACGTCGTAAGCGACTGAGTGCCAACAACAACGATGTAGTACATGGGGCGGTTAACACGTTAAGCAATGAGTTTCTTGCTGGTGGAAAATTAAAGTTTCAACTAATCTGTTGTTACCTTCAAATAAACGATAAAATTTCCATTGTACTGGCAATTATTAATTTCAGTAATCATAAAATTTGATCATGACATAATCGTTAGCATGCAGGACAAAATGCTTAGCGGCATTTCGTCCGTTTGTACGTTTTGAATTCAAATTCCGCCGAGGTCGACAATACCTTTCATCCTTTCGGAGTCGCTAAAATAAGGACCTGTTAAACACTAGGGGCTCAATGTAATTGGATTTGCTGGTCTTGTACCAAAATTCTTCTTCTTCTTCTTCTTCTTCTTCTTCTTCTTCTTCTTCTTCTTCTTCTTCTTCTTCTTCTTCTTCTTCTTCTTCTTCTTCTTCTTCTTCTTCTTCTTCTTCTTCTTCTTCTTCTAAAAAGCATTTCATTTAATTTATCCACAATTGAATTGTTTTCCATGCTTTAATCTAAGATGAGAAAGTCGCAAAGCCTGAAACCCGTACTAAAATGTTCTTCATGATAAGGTTATTTTAGCATTTTCTACCTTGTCTTATTTTTCTTATACATATCAACTCTGTGTTCCTTTTCAAACTTCTACACACACACACACACACACACACACACACACACATATATATATATATATATAACGGGCTTCTTTCAGTTTTCGTCTACCAAATCCACTCACTAGGCTTAAGTTGGCCCGAGACTATAGTAGATGACACTTGCCCAAGGTGCCACGCAGTTGGGATGCAAGCTTCTTTCCACTCAGCCACGCCTGTATGTATGAATATATATATATATATATATATATATATATATATATATATATATATATATATATATATATATATATATATATATATATATGTATACCATATACGTAATGCATAAAATTATACACACACACACACACACACACACACACACAGACATATACATATATATATATATATATAACGGTATATATATATTCTTTTAGTTTTCGTCTACCGTATCCACTCACATGAGTTTGATAGGCCTGAAGGCTTAGGGTTAGGGTACTAAGGAAGTTAACTTCTTATTTCTTTATTGCCCACAAGGGGCTAAATATTAGAGGGAACAAACAAGGACAGACAAAGGGGTTAAGTCGATTACATCGACCCCAGTACGTAACTGGTACTTAATTTATCGACCCCGAAAGGATGAAAGGCAAAGTCGACCTCGGCGGAATTTGAACTCAGACGAAATACCGCTAAGTATTTTGCCCGGCGTGCTAACGTTTCTGCCAACTCGCCACCTTTTTTCCTTTTATTTCTTTCCTCTTCCTCTCATTTTCTTTCGACCGGACGGGGCCCCGGGACGATGGGATCCCGGGGCTGCAATGTGCGTTCGAGGTGTCGATGTTCACTGAGTCCTGCAATACGGATTAGTTCACGCGGATAGCCGCGCTCTTCATCGACGGACGAGCCGAGTGATCCCCCGTCCACACACGGCCACGTCTGAGCTTATACTAGAGATGACCTTTCATATCATACACTATACGCAATGATTTGATACCTCAATGGAGAATCAAGACGAGCGATATGTCTCGAACTCTCTTTCAGTCTCTTACCCGAGTATTTAACATCAGTAATTTCATTAAAATTCAGTTGTCATTCTCACTTATGAAATTAAGTGATATAAATTTGTGATTTTTTAAAGTATTCTAACTGCTAGAAATAACATTTATTTACGACTTGTTGTAAGAGGCGTTAAGAAATTAAGTGGATAATTGCTTCGAGGTGTTAATATTCGTAAAAGAAAAGAAGAAAAAGAAATCAATTTAAATGCTTTTTAAACCACATTAATGAATACGGTATAGTACAACATGCGCAAGAAAATCTCAGGAATAAATATCATAGGTGCATTAATTTAGTATTAAAAAATAATTAGATAAAGACCTAAAATATATTTATTGATATCAATACCGTATCTAATCCAATAATGATAAAGTATAATAATTATTATAAGAATGCAGGAGAAGTGAATTAACAAATTTAGATAGGAACTTCAGAAACTATTTACAATCATCGAAATATATATCACTTTAAGAGCGTAGCTGTGATGAAGGGGGTTCTGTGCCGAAAAATTATTTTGAATGTATTGTGAAAATAGATAACGTTGTAGTGAAAGTAATTAAAAAATAGCTACCCATCACGAATATGATATTCAACTATAATCTGAGTTCAGAACGTTATGAGTTCAAATTCTGCCGAGGGCGATTTTGCGTTTCGTCTATTCGGAGCTGAAGAAATAAATAGCAGTTGAACACTGAGGTCGACGTAATCGTCGAATCCTCTCCCCCTATATTGCTGGGCTTGTGACAAAATTTGAAACCATTATCTGTATTCAGCACGTTGTGAGTTCAAATTCCACCGAGGTGGACATGGCCTTTCATCCCTTCGCGGTTGATCAAATGACTACCAGTTGAGCACTGAGGTTAATGTAATGGACATGTTACTTTCCAGCCAAATATTTCGGACCTTGTGTCTATAAAAGAAATGATTTGAGGTGGGTGTGGCTTACGAATATAAAAATCGCCACGATAGAGTAGGACATTATATTGAAAAATATGAAAACACTACAAAATTAGCAATCCTACTTACGGCTATGAACATCACCCTGAGCCAGCCATTGAAGGTAAAAATGTCACTATCCCTGGGATTTTTCAGTTAAGACTGATAGAACGATAAAGGCTATACAGTCAGACATAATTATTAAAGACAGGGAAGAAAACACTTGTAGACTAATAGATGTAAGTGTTCCCATTGATAAAAATATATGTATAAACGAATTTGACAAATTAACTAAATATAAGGACCTGGGAATTGAAATACAAAAGTTATAGCATCTCAAAACAATGCCTGGTATTGTAGGTGCCCTAATTATTATAAAAAAAGGGATCTCAAAAACATCTAGATAAGATCTCAGGAAGACCATATCTCAGAGAAATCCCAAAATACATTGTGCTGACAATATTGCCCGCATACTTAGAAAATCCCTATGCGTTTAAATGGCTGTGTTGTATTAAGTGAAGATATTTCGTTACTTCCCCTGCCACTTGCTCTCACCAAGCTTTCAGCCATACTGTAATATCGCGTATCTTTCACTCACCCCAGGATGCTGGGTGTGTCTCAGAAAGTGATTGTAAGAAACATGCAGATTAAAAGTAAATAATAATAATAATAATAATAATAATAATAATAATAATAATAATAATAATAATTGCCCTGATGCAGTACCAGGCAGTGGCTCACATGGTGTCTGATCTTAACTGATTGAAAATGTTATAACGTACGTGGTTTCTTCTTGGTGTAGAAGATCGGATACAGTGAATATTCTACTCAGTACCACATATTTTCTTGAAAGCTCTTTGACCGTAATCAGTTGAGCATGTCACTTACTGGCTGACGATATGTGCATCTCTGATCACGAGCAGAAGTAGTGGGGGAGCATCATAGCCATGTGTTAAGAGGATATCTTTGGGGTTTGAATAATTCACCTTCGGAAACATGGGTGTTTCGTTTAACATCCTTAAACAACCCTTATTCAGGGACCTTTTGAAAAGATGAGCTACTCAACCTGAAGAACGTTCTAACTTCACGGTCATGCGCTGTCCATCTCGATACAAAATCAGCATGTAGTGCACATATAGTTGTGATGCATGTGCCTGTGGTACCCTTATCAGACGCGTAGTCATGTGTGTACTGGGCTTCGTATATTTGTACCCCATTGTCACTTTGATGGCATGCACTGCTCTCTCATTCAAGAATGATAATAATGATAATAATCCATTCAACTCAAAGCACAAGGCCTGAAATTTTCACTGTTATTTAATTTATCGACGCCGAAAAATGCAAGGCAAAGTTGATCTCTGCGGAATTTGAACGCAGAACGTAAAAAGCTAAAGAAATTGCAAATATTTTGACCGGCGTGCTAACGACTCAGACAGTTCGACGCCTCAACAACAACAACAACAACAGTGATAATAACACAAAGACTTCCAATGCGGAATATATTCTGAAAAATGCGAAAGAAATAATTGTTTGAATGTTCAATAACTTTTCTTGAAATATGTCTTTGGTACCGGGTTGTTAAAATTTTTTTCGCGGATAATCTGGCAAAAATTAGTTTTATCATCCGAGTTCAAAATACTGGAAAGACATATAGAAATGGAAGAGTGCAAAGAAAAAAAAATAGAATGGAAATGAAAACTTTTAAGAAGTCAACGACAAATGTTCCATGAAAAGCTGTTGAATCGGGTCCCACTTAATAGAAAAGTGCTTCTTAGTTTAAGTGAATATGACAGGTATATTTATATAGTTTCTAAGGCATCATCAATAACGACAAAATAGATGGAGAGATAAGAAATAAAGTTAAAAAATACGTTGGTTTTCAGTTTTCTATATTCGATTGAAAGTGACTCCTTAGAGAAGTAAAATGAAATGATGTACAGGAAGAAAAAAAAAAAGAAATAACAAGTCTTAAAGATGAAATAGAATGAATAACAAAACTGAATAAGTGTAAAGCAATATTGAGAACATATTGTAAAAAATATAGTGGAAAAAAATCCATACGTTTTGCTACATTTTGTGTGATAATTGTAGTCTCTTTTACCGGACTGTCTTTCTCTTTTAGTGACCTCTGTTCAACTGTAAGAATAATATTTCTGGGTAGAGAGAAGTTTCAATATCACACTGTGATTTTTTTATTTTATTTTATTTTTTGCGACACCTCTTTAAAAAGCATTTAGCATTTCTTATTATGTGATGTTATGAGTGTCTGTGCGAATACATACATACATACATATAAACACACACACACACACACATACACACACACAGACACACAGACACACACACACCACACACACACACACACACACACACACACACACACACACACACACACACACATATATATATATATATATATATATATATATATATATATATATATATATATATATACAAATGTATAAATGTATACTTATGCATGTATATACATGCATACACACACATATATGCATATATATATATTTAAAAAACTAGCATATCTCAAAAGTGTGTGTGTATATATATAAATATATATGTATATGAATATATACATATATGTATATATATATATATATTTATATATATGTATATATTTATATACATATACATACACACATATGTATTCATATATATGTATATTTATCTTTCTATCTGTTTTCGTATCTATATCCAAACATACATACATACATACATACATGTAATTATTGGACAACCATTACAATTAAATGATAATTATAATTAAGAAAAAATTGCTGAGCATCTGCTACTTACGAAACAACTGTATACAAATGCATACAAATTTGTTAAAACGTAAAGAACATTAGTCTTCGCCAATATCTTGAAACTATGCCATGATTGTAATGTTGAATGGAATTCAGTCCTGGCATCTGTATACACATAAATGTACGAGCTGGGAATGGAAGTGTTTCCCTGTCATAGACTATCATCAGAAATACAGTTTGAATATGAAGCTTATGAACACGTATTTTATCGTATCATATTTTTTCTATTATTTCAAACGTAAACGCTTATCTATTAGCTATTCTTTAGAGAACAGCAGATGTCTACAAAGAGTGATGGAAAAGATCAGAGGCATAAAGCGACGTCATATTCAAATGGCGTTGTTGCTGTTCCTAAATGTCATAGGCATTGAATGCTTTACTTAAATACATTAGATGCTGTAAAGGTGCTTATGAGATATACAATGCAGCTATTTGAAGGAATTGCATACGCATGCATTCACAAAAACTTACGTAGCTATATGCACACACGTACCTATCTATTTATCTATCTATCTATCTATCTATCTATCTATCTATCTATCTATCTATCTATCTATCTATCTATCTATCTATCTAGCTAGCTAGTCTGTCTCTCTGTCTGTCTGTCGTCTCTCATTCTCGCTTTATTCACCGCACCCTGTATATAAATATAACGACTCCATCGGTCACGAATGACGTTGGGTGCACCTAAGAGGTTTCCCTCCGGGGTAAAAGTGTGAGCGGAAAGTCGCCTCACCGGCGAACGCGCCACCTAGGGTTGTTTTGATGGAAGACCACCAGTCACCCATGCATACCAACCTTCCCTCTCCACGCTACCGATGTGATTGAAGGGAAGGGCAAAGGCCGATACAGCTTGAGAACAGTGATGCTGCAACTTATTTTTACTGCTGAGGGAACTGGAGCAACGTGAAATAGTGTCTTGCTCAAGAACATAACACGCAGCCTATTGTGGGCTCGAAATCAACACGTCACGATCGTAAGCTCGACGCTCTAACCACTGAGCCATATACATACATATATATATATATGTATATATACATACATATATACATGTATGTATACATACATATATATACGTATATAAATACACTTATACATACTCACACATACATACATGCATACATGTGTATATATGTACAAGGTGTATTCCAGCATTTTCCTTCTTTTTCAGGAGACATATTTATCAATTTCAAAGATGTACAAAGTTCTGTGACCCTTCAAAGTAGGATCCTCTGCTTTCAATGCACTTGTTTTAAAAATCCCCGCCCCCACTTGGCCCTATTCGAGTCTTTCAAAGTGGAAGTTGTCCAGGACCCTTATCTCAGCTTCCTTCATCTGACCGTTATGTTCGTCTTCAGCTTGAGAAATAACCAAAAGCTGCAGGAAGCAGGCCTGAACCGCAGGGAGAATGACGGACAATTTTGATTTCCATTTCTTATTGCTTTACTTCTCACATGGGGCTACACACAGAGGGGACAAACAAGGACAGACAAACGGATTAAGTCGATTATATTGACCCCAGTGCGTAACTGATACTTATTTAATCGACCCCGAAAGGATAAAAGGCAAGGTCGACCTCGGCGGAATTTGAACTCAGAACGTAGCGGCAGACGAAAGCTAAGCATTTCGCCCGGATTGCTAACGTCTCTGTCAGCTCGCCGCCTTTTTTATGTCTGATTTCCATTTCTGTCAAGTAGCTGCTCAACAGAATGCTCGTCATTGGCGACTTTGTAACAACTTTTGCACACATGTTGCGTATTTTCAAATGTCTATGATTAATTCTGTGCCCTAGTTGCCACATCAACTCCAGGTTGTATGCTTATTGTCTTTATAGACACAAGATGGTCTTCATTTAGAGGAGTGCCGATTTTCTCAACCAGTTCAGATATTCTGACGTACCCCCGCCACACACACAATTGTCGTCTCTCACCTTCTCTCTATCGACTTTCAATCTGTTATGCCAGCAAAAGACAGATGCTCAGCTCATAGAAGCATTCTGGTGCATGTCATAAGTTTCTCTAGCGTTTTTGCCCAGTCTAACACAAGACAGTATTGCATGTTAAGCATTCAAATTGTCTTACTTCCCGATTGTATTCTGCAAACTGGTCTGCTCTGATAACCTGTGCTTTGTAGGGTGTGTTTAAATTACTATTACACACACACACACACACACATTGTTGGCGTTATAAGTTTTTTTCTTATTCTTTCTAGAAATTATTTTATATTTGAGAATATCCGCAAGTATACACATAATAGCTATATACATAATACCCTGTAAATATTGGGGAGGAAAGCCATGTTGGATAGAAAAAATATATTAGCATGCATATATATAATAAATTAATTAACAGAATGAGATAAAAAAAACAAACAATGCTATGAAAGATTTCAGAACATTTATAAAGAGGTCTTACAACTGTTTCCTGGATATCTTATATATCCCTTCATCAGAGACGTTGTGAGAAAATGGTTAAGCAATAGTCATTATCTGATTGTGTTAATTATATATATATATATATATATATATATATATTACTTGTATGTACTTATATGTATGTATGCATGAATGCATGTATGAATGGATAAATGTGCGTGCTAACATTGTGAATATTTGTCTTCTACTGTAGCTTAGTGTCAACTAATAAGTACGTTGTATGTGAACTTAAGAACAGGAAAAATATCCGGAAACATCTGCAGCTGACTTTGTTTTTACTATAAAACATACAGCATGATATAGCATTACACCTATTGACATTTAGAGAATACGAAACACATCGATGAATTTTCACACTCGAGGACATCAGTAAATGAAAAAAGACAAAACTCAGAAATATTATTGAATATTGCTTAGTTTTTCCCTTTAATTAAACAGAAATATATATCTTTCCATTATCCTCCATTACGGTATTTCAGTTCATAAATTGACTGTGCAAAAATCCAATCTGGTACTACACAGCCATCGTTGATTTTATTTTGTTTTGTTTTGTTTTCCAGCCGCCATTGTTATTGATTTTGTTGCTTCTGTGTTATTTTTCATTTTTCACACGTAATTATGTCTTGCATAAAAAGCTTTCATTTTGTGAGAAGGAAATGAAGAGTAGATAAGCGTAGCTGAAGAAAGAATCCAATCAATGATTCGTGTTAATAAATGAAAGGAAAACATGAAATGGTCAAACAAAATGGTCGACTTTTATGATCAACGTAAATCTTCAATTGGAGAAGTTAGGGTAGTTAGACATCGGTTAATTATCGTACTATAGACTTCTCTTATTTACACAGTTGTTCAATAGATTTTTATTTCATCGGCTCCGGAAGCTAACGTTTAGAATTGGAAGCAACGTTTTTATGATTTTACAGAATAGACATATCACTGTGTGTGTGTGTGTGTGTGTGTGTGTGTGTGTGTGTGTGTGTGTGTGTGTGTGTGTGTGTGTGTGCTTGTGTTAATGTCTATTTGCCTGTATGTATTGCAATCGAGAAACAAAAATACCTGAAGAAAGAAATAGGTGTGGTTGTCAATACAATCGGAAAAGATAATCGTTTCACCAAAGTAAAATGTGACAGTTTCCTGTAATATTTTCTGTTTATTATTATTATTATTATTATTATTATTATTATTATTATTATTATTATTATTATTATTATTATTATTATTATTATTATCATTATTATTATTATTGTTATTACAATTACTATTATCATTATTATTATTATTATTATTATTATTATTATTATTATTATTATTATTATTATTATTATTATCATTGTTATTACTATTACTATTATTATTAACATCATGATCTTGATCATCGTCAGCAACATCATCATTATTATTATCTTTCAGGCGGCGAGCTCGAAGAGTCGTTAGCACGTTGGACGAAATGCTTAACGGTATTTCGCTCGTCGTTACGTTTTGAGCTCAATTTCCACTGAGGTTGACTTTGCCTTTCATCCTTTCGGGATGGATAAATCAAATGCCAGTCGAACACTGAGATCGATGTAAGCGATAGGCTGATGACGAGCAATGACTCAGAAACATATCCCTGAATGCACACTGAGCTGGGTGGAGGTGCTTGTCTCCCCCTTCGCAAATATAAGGACACAGGAAATGTGTCAAGGCCGACAGGAAGCGGTCCAGCTTCCCAGGGCTAAATAGCAGTAGTATGATTCCCTTATTGGGACTGTCACATTGAGTTGACAGTATACAACTGCTTAATCGTAACACTGCTGCTTAAGTCTCTCTGTGAGATTTATAATTAGGTCATTTCTAATTTATATATATATATATATATATATATATATATATATATATATATATATATATATATGTATATCATAAGGTTTTTAAACTTTTAAATTTTCATATTCAAAAGAGACAGAGACTTCAAATTCGATATATCGATTTATTCACCACTCTATGTTAACATTTCTGTGCCAAACTTATCCAGTGACTGGTCCATTGGATTTAGACGTTTGGCACTTCTTCAGGAGTGGTTACCTTTCGAACAAAACACGAAAAAACACATACATAACTGTTATTAGGTCCTTAAGACATCGTTAGGTTTCGTCTTTGTTATTATAGGGGAGATAACTCCTTAATTTTCTATTTTTATTGCTCTCCTGTGGATTTCCACTAGATTAATTAATTATTTTGTTTATTTCTCTTTACTATACTATATTACCCGTATACATATGCATACATACCCTTTACCCGTATACCTATCCATAGGTAACGGTTGCTACATCCTCTGGGAAAAAAATTATTATATATATATATATATATATATATATATATATATATTCAGGCATATCTCACTCTACGTCATTAACTAGTTCCAGGAGACACGACTTAAGTCGATTTAACTTGTCTCTAGGCTAGGCTAGGCCGAATTTACTTGTCTCTAGGCTAAACTGCTAATAACCATTCCCAATTCCGTACTTTATTTATGAATGGATTTTCAATAATACATGGTTAATAAAAACCTATTTCAAGCTTACAAACAAATGATTTTTATTTTTTAATACACTACAGTAAAAAAGGTAATCTAAATTTACGAATACAATTTGGCGGTGTTTATCGTACATCGCAGACGCTTTATTTATGAATGCAGTTTGCAATAAGAAATGGTAGAAAAAAAAAAGATTTTTTAAGCTTAAAAAACACATTCAATAATGATTATATTGCAATAGTAAAAAAAAAACAAAAAAACAAAAAATTATTTTTAATACATCAATTCGTACATGCAAATTGATGGTTTACTTCGCAGACGTAGATGGCTGTGGATCGTCAACATCAGCAGCTGATTCTAGTTGTTCTTGTTGTTCGATGCGCTAAAAAAACCGGTTGAGAGTTCCATGAAATGTCTTCTTCCTTTCCTCAAGGATTACATTCTGAGGAGAAAAAGTTTCGTGACAAGCCCCCATAATCTTGGAAAAGCGTTGAGTATTTGGATCCATATACCCGAATATAGAAAGACCTTTTTAGATATATGCAAATGCTAAGGCAGTGAGCTGGCAGAAACGTTAGCACGCCGGGCGAAATGATTACCGGTATTTCGTCTGCCGTTACGTTTTGAGTTCAAATTCCACCGAGGTAGTCTTTGCCTTTCTTCCTTTCGGGGTCGATGAATTAAGTACCAGTTACGCACTGGAGTCGATGTAAATTGACTTAATCCCTTTATCTGTCCATGTTGGTCCCCTCTATGTTTAGCCCCTTGTGGGCAATAAAGAAATAATAAACGCTAGCATGCCGGGCGACTTTGCCTTTCGTCATTTCGGGGTCAAAAAATTAATTACCAGTTACGCACTGAGGTCGATGTAATCGACTTAAACCCTTTGTCTGTTCCTGTTTGTCCCCACTATGTTTATCCCCTTGTGGGCAATAAAGAAAAGAAAAACGTTAGCACGCCGGGCGAAATGCTTAGCGGTATTTCGTGTGCCGCTACGTTCTGAGTTCAAATTCCACCGAGGTCGACTTTGCCTTTCATACTTTCGGGATCGATAAATTAAATACCAGTTGAGTACTAGTGTTAATCTAATCGACTAGTTCCTCTCCCAAAATTACGGGCCTTGTGCCTAGAGTAGAAAAGAAGTGTTAGCACGCCGGGCGAAATGCTGAGCGGTATTTCATCTGTCTTCACGTTTTGAGTTCAAATTCCGCCGTGGTCAACTTTGCCTTTCATCCTTTCTTGGTCGATAAATTAAGTACCAGCTTCGTACTGGGGTCGATCTTATCAACTGATCTCCTCCCCCAAAATTTCAGTCCTTTTGCCTAGATTAGAAAATATACCTGCAATTGGTTGCTGCATTCTCTTAATGGTAAAGTGATTTTCTTAATGGTAAATCGACGTTCGACTACCTCTTCTTCTTTATTTTGCTGCTCGTGAAGTTCCATCAAATCCTCGTTCATCAGGAGCTACTTGTGATTTTTAAATAAATCTGTGAAATCCTCCTCCTCCAAATCCAAATCTTTGCTAGTAGTCAGCAACGTTTTGTTGATGGCAACATTATCAAACCCCATAAAATCATTCACGAACTTACTTTATGTGCTTTTAACGATTTTCTAACGATTTTACGAATCCAATATTTGTGCCGGAGAGACGTAAAGTCAAGAAAAATGACTTAACTTGATTTTTATTTTTCCATATATTACTTTTGAAAACCGACATATAATCGAGAAAGACTTATATCGAAACAACCTGAGCCGAAGTATGCCTGTATATGTA
>NC_142937.1:20787589-20800089 GCF_046866305.1 Octopus bimaculoides
TATTATTTTTAAGGAGGCTTTTGTAAGTTCCTTTATCGGATGCCCAGGCCAGACAAACGTGACATCACCCTCACCTTCACATTTTCTTTACTATTTTCTTCTACTAATCCCTTTCTTTGAGAGAAATATTGACAAGGAACCCCTTTACCTCCAGACCCTAACCCTTCGTCCGGTCATTATTTGCCTCATTTGTCCCCTTTTTATTATCTTATTTCTTTCCCATTCAAGAATCCACTTCTTATTTTTTTGTCGTCCATCTTAACATTATTTTCTTATTCAAACCAACATCTCTCGAATATGCTCTTTCAGTTTCCATCTTCATATCTTCAACTTCACAATACATATTATCACCATTCTATGTTATTCTGTTTCCCTGTTATTCTCTACTGTTTTGCTGCCATTATAGTCTCTGCTAATAGTTCCTAATAACAAATTGCTCTTTCATACACTTCAATGGTCTATTTTTATTATTTTTATCAAATATATTGCATTTATTATATTTCTCTTGTACACTTTAAAATTTCTAAAACATTTATTTTTATTCATTTCATCTCACGCTTTTCAAAACTAATAAAACATGCATAAAAAAGGTAAAACATATCAAAAGAAGCTATCTATATATTTTCTATAATATTTTTATAGAATTTCCTTATTTTCTTCTATTTTCTGATAAAGTGGCTTCGAAAAAAATGATACTAAGAAAAGTTATTTAAATATACTACAAAAATCACAGAAATTATTTGCTTGTTTTTTCATAGTCCCATAATTCCATTTTATTCAAACCTTTTAAATATTATAACAGTACTATCCTTTTATCATATATTAAACATATTAACATCGTTAATATATCAGTGACAATTTTGCCACTAATATTACGTCAGTAAGAAGACATCACTCATATCAACAGCATAAACAACATCTTTCGCACGATTATAAAAAATCGACATGACCCTTAACACCGCCATCATGCACATTCACCGAAGCCTCCCTATCACTATTGGTAGACACCATCTCCGACCCCATTACCAAGATGGCTTCCACGATCAACGCCCTACCACTGTCGTCGCTAGCTATACCGCCATTTTCTCGTTTGACCGAGACCTCTTCACTCTATTTATTAAGTATCTCTCATCAATCAAACCCTTCTTGTCGTAGTACTTATGACCATCATGCTGTCGAAAGAGTCAAAGTCTAGCTAACCCCTTTCCTATCTTCAAACCTTCAAACCACCAATTAAACTGATGGCTGTAAACCACACACGCACACGCACATACACACATATGTATATATATATATATATATATATATATATATATATATATATATATATATATATATATATATATATATATATATATATATATATACATGTGTGTGTGTGTGTGTGTGTGTGTGTGTGTATATATGTATATATATATATATATATCAAGATATATATATATATATATATGAATGTATGTGTGTATAAATATATGTATGCATATATATATAAACGTATAATCATATATATATATATATATATATATATATATATATATATATATATATATATATATATATATATGTATAAAACATGCAAGTTTCGCAATGCTAACAAGGATAATACAACTCAAAACATGTGTGCATGTGTATTTTTTACATTTGGCTGAAGAAACAGTAACTAGAAAACCGAAAATTTTGTGCGTTTGTTTATCAGGTGCGAATGCACGAAACACACGGCCTTGGAGCCACTCTGTTAATTCTGCCAAATATTGGTTTCAAATTTTGGCACGAAGCTAGCGATTGTGGGAGAAAGGGTTAAGTCGATTATAACAGGCCCGGTGGTCAACAGATTATTATTTAATCGACCGTGAAAGGATGAAATGCAAAGTAGATCTCGGTGGAATTTGAACTTAGAGCATAAAAACAGACGAAAATCCGCGTTGTATTTTGTCGGCTCTGCTAACGATTGTACCAGCTACCGCCTGCCATCTGCCAGATATTAATTAGAAAATACACATGACGCGCGCGCACAAAACAATGTCAAAAATGCGCATGAGCACAAGACTCTCATTCTTTCATTACATCCAGCTAGTCCAAACGTACGTTGAAATCTCGTGATATCTAACCACAACTCTAACCCTAATCCTAACCCCACCACAAATGACAAACAGTACTCAATGTTAACACCATTCAGACCGATATATCTCTGTCTCCTTCTAATAATTTACTTCAATATTTCTTCCTCATTTATTTCTCGCCTCCTTTTTTTTCAACCTTTACAAATCCGTATTCTCTCTTCTCAATAAATCGTCCACTTTTTCAGTTGTACTGTTTCAACGTGATAAAAATTGTCTGTGACAACTTTCTTTCGTTTATTCACTGCTTAATTCTGATTTCCTATGAATTTATATAATGATTGTATGTATTTATTTATTCGCTTGCCGCCTTTTTTCCCCCATCGTTCTTCTACTTTTTCGTAGTTCTCGTCATTATTTGTTTCTATTATACTCGGAATGGATGAATGTCGAAAAGATATTTCTCAAGAAAGATTAATTCGAGAAAATATTTGTCGATGTCTGCTTCTTTGGTTCATCAAACTAATTTATTACTAATCGAAACATAATCAATATTCTATGTTATAAAATTCTTTGCTGTATCCATATATTGAAACATAAATGTGAGTGTGTGTGTGTGTATATACATACATACATATATATATATATATATATATATATATATATATATATGTGTGTGTGTGTGTGTGTGTGTGTGTGTGTGTGTGTGTGTGTGTGTGTGTTTGTGTGTGTGTGTGTGTGTAAAGAAAGTAGTTGTATACTGCCAACTTAACGTGACAGTCCCAATAAGGGAATATACTACTGCTGTTTAGCCCTAGGAAGCCAGATCGCTTCCTATTAGGCCTTGACACATTTCCTCTGCCCTTATCCTTACGAGGGGGAGACAAACTCCTTCACCCAGCCTAGCCTGCATTTACGGACATGTTTCTGAGCCTTTGCTCGTCATCAGCCTGAAGAGTTGTAGAGAACGGATGTAGTGATGGCAGCAGTATATGATAACACAGAGGGCAATGGTATAGTATTCTTTTATTCTTTTAATCTTTTATTTGTTTCAGCGTTTTTTTGCGAACTTTTAAACACATGTAGGCATGCGTCCAAATTTAAAATGTCTACATGTAATATTCCATATGGGTAAAATTTTGGACTATGATCGACTCCTTATAACCATTGTGCAATCTGACTATTGGATTGGTACTGAATTAGCGTTGTGAGAATTTTGTAAAGACCCCTACGTCATTTTAAGAAAACCTTCGTCTGTTATATACATAATTTTTCTTCTCCCTTGTTTTTACTTTTATTTTTATTTATTTTTTACTTTTATTTTTTTCTATTCTATTTTTTTAAAAAACGCTTTGTATTCTTTTATTCTTTTATGCATGTATTTTCGCCTGGTTTTAACCTTTATACAACCAGCGGTTTAAGAAGTTTGGCTGCATATATACACTGAAATCTAATGGGTTTTTTTTATGTAGATGTCTGTATAGTTAAAGCACTTACGTATTCATATACATGTACCTACGCTTGCATATGGGGCCTGGGTTCGCACTTGTGCATATGCTGTTATGATTTCGTGCGTATATTCTTTTTGTGTATACACGGTAAGGGCATATGCTTGTGTTTATTTATACATACATGCATCTATATTATTATGTGTGCGTATCTGCGATTAGGTTCACACTCACATATACTTGTATGTGTACATACGCATGTACAAGGTTATGATCGTAACTATTTGCGTACATATCAGCATATGTATCTATATGCGTGAGGCTATATACATTTTTGTATACGCATATATACGCAATCTAAATTTTTATGCACGTTCACTATATGTTCTTGCTTATTTTCTCTCTCTACTTCTTCCTTCCTATCCCCAGCCTTTCTCTCTTCTCTTTTCTTCCTTTTTTTCCATTTCTTTCTTTCTTTCTTTATTCTCTTTCTTTCTCCTTCCCCTTTTTTATGACAACTACATTCCCCCCGCCACCCCCTTTCCCATATTTAACGTTATTATAGATACGTTACTCTTTACCCCTCCACTCCATAGATTAAGATACAATTGTCATTACCAGTGCATAGGTTTTCCATGCGCAGGCTTATATGCGTGTGTACGTATATGTGTGTAGATTTGTACTTATGTATATATATGTGCCTTGTAAATATAGACCTATATACGTAGATTGTCTGTGCGTATGCAACTGTATATTTCGATGTATATATTTACATGTAGATATATATATATATATATATATATATGTTGTGGATAGCCTTGTATACATACACGCTATTGTATTTTATTTTATTTTATTTTATTTTATTTTATTTTGAATGCAGCGTATGCTTTATTTTATTGATTTGATTTTAAAGCGTTAATTCGAATATAATTAATTATCTATAATATGTATTTGGAGCCCATTTTTCTATTTAAGGTTTTCTTCGATATTTTTTAATAGGGTGAATCTGTATTAAATTTATTTGCTCTGTGAATTACACATCATTGACCGTTAATTGAAACGACCAATCCATGGCCCTTATTTGAAACAACCAATCAGACGAATCCATGTGTTTTAAATTTTAAATTTTATATTACTTTCCATTGCATCGTTATCCTTCCTCCATTTCTAACAAAACTGTCCGATGAACGGGAACGTGAAACTCAGAGTAACGGTTTTTTTGTTATATTTCTGCTGCTTTTAAATAAAGCATATTACTCTACCTCTGGTATTTGAGTACTCTTTTTTCCACCTTGTTGCACATTTCATGTGCTTACTCCGGTATATATATATATATATATATGTATATTATATATATATATATATATATATATATATATATATATATATATATATATATATATATATATATATATATATATATATATATATATATATATATATATATATTGCATGTGGGGGCGCTCGTGTTCGTGTTTCGTATGTTTCTATAATTATGCAGATTCAAAGTGATTAGGAATATAATGGCTTACTTTGTAGCAAGTAAAATTGAAGAATTTCTTAGAGAATGAACGATATGGAAAACACAGCGAGAGCTAAATCACAAGTGGAAGAAGCAAAAAAAAAAGAAAAAAAATGAAACAAACGAAAAAGAACTACAAAAACAAATAGAAAAAGAAGAAAGCTACGACAACAGCAAGAACAAACGCGAAATGGCTTAGATGACGATGCACGGTCAATGGTGAAAAGAGAGAAAATTAATCAAACAATACAAATCTAAGAAAATAGTAAAAGGAAAGAGAAAAAAAAAACATGAATGTGGACATAAGGACATTAGTTTGGTTGGATGTTGAAGAAGATAAGCAGAAAATGATACCATCTACCGATTAACGTGTGTGTGTGTGCCTCTGTGTATGTGTGAGTGTGAATGTGTGTGCGTGTGTGTATATATATATATATATATATATATAAATATAATTATATATATATATATATATACCTATGTCTATATATGTATATGTGTGTATTTATGTACGTATGTTTTTTATGTATATATTTTATATATATATATATATATATATATATATGCATTTATCTATCTATCTATCATCTATCTATCTATGCATATATATATACATATATACATATATACATATACGTGTATACATATATGCATATATGCATACATACATACATATATATATGTGTGTGTGTGTATTTGTGTATAGACAGATAGTTAAATAAATGTGTGTGCATGTTCATGTGTGTTCGTATGCATTTATGTGAGTAAGTATGTACATAAACATATAAAGATATAAAGATAGATAGATAGATAAATAGAGAGAGAGAGAGAGAGAGAGAGAGAGAGAGAGAGAGAGAGAGAGAGAGAGAGACTGAAAGAGTGAGAGAGATATTGAGAGGAACATAAAGAGAGAGTATGTCTTGTGCGTGAAGCAAACTGTTGGAGAACAGAAAGACAATAAGAAAGAAAGAAAGAAAGAAATAAAGAAAGAAAGAAAGAAAGAAAGGAAGAGTGGGTGACAAATGAGCTGGAGATTTAGGGAAAGTAGTAGAAAAGATGATGTAAGAAGAAAGCATGAAATCTTTCTGTAAATCTGCAGATAGACACTCGAAGATTTCGTCGCAAAAATAATCAAGCACTTGAGGTTTAGTCAGCCTTTGATAGGTCAACGCCAACAATGATTCGGTTACCATTAGTCAGTGAAGTGATGGCGATACACAGCATTTAAATGAAGACAATTTGATTGGGCAGTCCATCTTATAGTTCTTAGGACAATTCTACGGACATCGATACAGTGCAATTTAGCATTACATATTAACCACGTTGGCGTGCCATATACAAGTGGAAGCGCCAGTTATCTCGCGTTTTCAATTTTCTCCGCGCTACAACGAGTTCTGTCAAAGCTTTGAATCGTGATCTGTGACGTTTGTATTATTATTGTCGTCATGATTATTATTATTATTATTATTATTATTATTATTATTATTATTATTATTATGATACGTGCATTCAACCTTGTGTACACAGGCTTCACAAACGCACATATATATAGACAAAGATACTTAAATTGATGCTCGCTCCACATACGCATAACAAATGCACACATCTATCTATCTATCTATCTATCTATCTATCTATCTATCTATCTATCTATCTATCTATCTATCTATCTATCTAGCTGTTTCCATATTTATATACATATATACTTATGTCTCTCTCTGTCTGTCCCCCTCTCTCTGTCTCTCTCTCTGTGTCTCGCTTTCTCTCTGTGTCTCGCTTTCTTTCTCTGTCTCTCTCTCTCTATGCGCGTATATACATACATACATACATACATAAATGTATAGTGTAATATAGGGATTCATAGTATCGTGTGGTTATCACAGAAATCTTTTCCAATGGACTCGGCTAACAGACTACATAGTAAGTCTAAAGAGTTGAATCGTTTGTATAACCCTGAAGTTCGGGTGATGTGAAGACCTAGCAATTTTTTAAGCTTGCATTGATTTGTGAATATGCGATTGTAGTGTATAATGCGTAGCTTGCATATTAATTCAGACATGTAAACATACTTTACAACACACGCGTGAATACACACACACACACACACACACACACACACACACACACACACACACACACACACACACACACACACACACACACACACACACACACACACACACACACACACAAACTCATACACATAAAAGGCGGCGAGCTGGCAGAAACGTTAGCACGCCGGGCGAAATGCTTAGCGGTAATTCGTCTGCCGCTACGTTCTGAGTTCAAATTCCGCCGAGGTCGTCTTTGCCTTTCATCCTTTCGGTTTCGATTAAATAAGTACCAGTTTCGCACAGGAGTCGATATAATCGACTCAATCCGTTTGTCTGTCCTTGTTTGTCCCCTCTGTGTGTAGCCCCCTGTGGGTAGTAAAGAAATAACATACATAAACTCATACATACGTATACACCACATACACACACTCATATTTTACACAATCACCTGCGGACATACACATGGTAGCTGAGGAGAGTGGTTAGAGCGTTACGTAGAATACGTTGCAGAAATTTATTTCTACACTTTCAGTTGAAGTCCTTCAGTTCAAACCTCTCATTGTTTCAGTCTCTCTCTCCCTCTTTATGTGTATATATACATACTTACATACACACATACACACATATGAACTCAAATGCACATGCACACATGCAATTAATACTCAGGCTGACACATCTTTACGACGCTCTCTCCAGATATCAAACTATTGATACAAGGAGGTGCTGAAAAGTTCCTGGCTATGGATAAAAGAAAAAAAGCATAATTATGATTTTATTCAACACATTCTCCTCTCAGATTCACGTACTTATTGCAGCGGTCCTTCAGTCCTTCTAAGCCCTGTAGAAGAACTCGGAAGGTTGGGCCTCTAAGCAGGCCTTTGGTGATACGCTTAAAGTCAGATAGTTTTCGGCTCCTCCTTGTATACAGCACGACTTAATACAGGATGGTGAAGAAGGAGTATGGTCCTAATTTTCTACAAGAATATCAAATAGGTCTTCAGGGTTTTACTAAAAAATGCGTTCTTGCTAATAGAAATTGCATTTTCCTTTTTTTCCCGTATTTTCTGAATTTAAGTGTTTGGCCTTTTAGTTCTTCTTAAGTCCCTCTTAAGTTCTTCGATTTTCATCTCAACTTTTTCCTTGTACATGATACCTTTTTCTCTGATCTCCTTGTCATAGGTTTACTAGTTTTCCTGTCTACTTGTCCACGACAAGGCGCGGGACTTGGTCGCTCTACTCTTCGACTCACGATAATAAAGCTTTGTTTTCAATTCCTGGTGATGCGTTGTACCCTTCAGCAAGATACTTTATTCCACATTGCTTCAGTCGACTGAACTGGCAAAAGTGAGCTGCACCTGTAATTCAAAAGGGCCAGCCGTGTCACACTGAGTGATACACTGAATCTCCCTAAGAACTACGTTAAGGGCAGGCGTATCTGTGGAGTGCTCGTGAATTTCACGAGTCGGCTGTTCTGTTGATAGGATCAGCTAAAACATTCGTCATCGTAACCGAAGGAAAGCGAGACCACCTGTCCGTTCTTTCGCTAATTTACATTGCTTCCACTAGCCCAGTTTAGTTATCGTATTTGCATAAGGTTCTCCATATTAAAGGAATAATTTATAGAAAAAGAAAACAAAAAAATATTGACAATATCCTGGAATAAATTGTGAAATGGCAAATTTATCATAAATAACTGCGCTACGTTAGTCAAGTATTTCAACTTCATCGTCTTTCAATTTAAATGTAAACCTGTTTATATTTCGGTCAATTTGCACTTAATTTATCGACCCCGAAACGACGAAAGTCAAAAGACGACATCGGCGTAGTTTGAACGCAGAACGAATAGACAGACGAAATATCACTAAGCATTTCGCCTGGTGTACTAAGCATTTCGTCTGTTTCTTATTTCTTTAGTGCCCACAAGGGGCTAAACATAGAGGGGACAAACGAGCACAGACAATCGGATTAAGTCGATTACATCGACCCCAGTGCGTAACTGGTATTTAATTTATCGGCCCCTAAAGGATGAAAGGGAAAGTCGACCTCGGCGTAATTTGAACTCAAAACGAATAGACAGACGAAATACCGCTAAGCATTTCGCCTGGTGTGCTAAACTTTCGTATTTCTTTATTGACCACAATGTGCTAAACATAGAGAAGACAAACAAAGACAGACAAACGAATTAAGTCGATTACATCGACCCCAGTTTGTAACTGGTACTTAATTTCTCGACCTCGAAAGGCAAAGTCGACCTCGGCGGAATTTGAGCTCAGAACGTAACGGCAGACGAAATACCGCTAAGCATTTCGCCCGGTGTGCTAACGTTTCTGCCAGCTCATCGCCTTATTTAGGTTAAGTGTACTTTTTCTACTCTAGGCAGAAGGCCCGAAATTTTGACGGAGGGGCCAGTCGATTAGTTCGACCTCAGCACGCAGCTGGTACTTAATTTGTCGACCCCGAAAGAATGAAAGGCAAAGTCGACCTCGGCAGAATTTGAACTCAGAACCCGGCGTGCTAATGTTTCTTATTTCTTTATTGCCCACAAGGGGCTAATCATAGAGGGGACAAACAAGGACAGACAGAGGGATTAAGTCGATTACATCGACTCCAGTGCGTAAGTGGTACTTATTTAATCGACCCCTAAAAAATGAAAGGCAAAAGTCGACATCTGCGGAATTTGAACTCAGAACGTAACAGCAGACGAAATACTGCTAAGCATTTCACCCGGCCTGCTAACGTTTCTGCCAGCTCGCCGGCCTTTATATGTATGTATGTATGTATGTATGTATGTATGTATGTATGTATGTATGTATGTATGTATGTATGTATGTATGTATGTATGTATGTATGTATGTATGTAAGTAGTTCTGTCTCCTTTCTCACTTTTCTTTCTAAAGATTCAGTGAGAGCTTATCACTTAATCCTTCTAATAAATTTGCTATTTCTTACTCTTTATCATTTCCTTCGCAATCTATTTCGCGTTGCTCATCTGTGTATTCAGTGGTCGCGTACATGCGCATGCGTACGTATATGTATATGTGTTGAAGAGCAAAGTGTGTCTGTGTGTGTTTGTGTGGTGGGGGTGTCTGTATTTGTGCATATATTTTCTTCGTTTTTTTTTTATTTGTATTTTTATGTCACTTAACATGTTTCATGTCATATTAATAACGAATATCTCGCCTCTTATGACCTTGATGTATATAATATAAGATAATACACGGTAAATGTGAAATCCCGTTTCGTGTGACTCTCCTGATGCCCGTACATTTGTTTTTTCCACGCTAATTAGCGGCTGAGGAAGCAATCGTCCAAAAGGGAATCCCTAAACACACACGCACACACACACACACACACACACAGACACACACACACGCACACACACACACACACGCACGCACACACACACTCACATGTGTTTATATTTATACATATCGCCTGCAGCTTTCTATTTTATGTTCTCTTTTTATTTCTTCTAATATTTTTGTAAATCTCTCCACCTTGGGTGTGACCCTAAGATGTTGTTCTCGTTTTTGTTGATGTATTTTTTTTTCATTTAATTTAACGTCCACGAATGAAATTCCTTTGTTGCGCCCTTTCATTGTTCACTGGTTAACAAAGAACTATTACATCTAAAAATAAAGAGTCCAGTGACTGTAGAAGAGTGTGTCTGGAGAGGAGAAGGCTGAAGGTAAAAAAAAAATTGTTGGAGGTGGAAGAATAACGCAAACATACGAACAAACAGATAAAAAAGAATCAAAGAACGACAGAAACAGAGAAGTGTATACATGAATGTGTAAAAAAATATGTGCTACCTAAGGAGAATTATAATATACATACGTGAGCAAACGTAGGATCGTAGTCACTTAATGTGAGTGCAAAGATCTTTATAGTTCTCTATTTCTTTTTTTATGATAAGAATTCTGAGGTTCTATGTTCTTTTTAGCTAATTCTTTCTATAATAAAATTATTATTCCTAATTTCAGATGGAAATTTTTCCAGCGATGAACGAAAGTAGATCATCAAATAATTCTGGAAAACAGAGAATGCAAAAAAGTTTTGATAGATATGGAGAGAAGAATTTTCAAAGTCCAGCTCTGTTAAGATTAACAGTTTACAGAATATGTAACAAATCTGAGCAGATTGGGTCCATCTGCAATGCACAGAAAAGTAGTCGTCTGGTCAGTGTTACCACTAAAGAAAATGTGACTAAAGCATCACTGAAAACACTTCAGAAGTCCAAAAACGGTGCCATCCGATGGACTAGCCATCTCTCTCAGATCTCTTCGTCGACTTATGAAATGTTAATGTAAAAAGAAAGAGTGAAATTAAACAAGTACATTCCAATCGTATTAATTAACTGTGTACCTACTTTCACCCACCCCTGTAAAATCAAACAAGCTAGTATTCCTTTCTACTCTAGGTACAATGCCCGAAATTTTGGCTGGAGGGGCCCGTCGACTGGATCGACACCAATACGCAACTGGTCCTTAATTTATCGACCCCGAAAGGATGAAAGGCAAAGTCAATCTCGGCGGAATTTGCAAACGAACTAGTATTTTTTTTCTACTCTAGTCACAAGGCCCGAAATTTTGAAGAGGTGGGGGCTAGTCGAATGGATCGATACCAGTACACAAATGGTATTTAATTTATCGACTCCGAAAAGATGAAAGTTAAAGTCGACCTCGACGGAATTTGCAAACGAGTTAATATTGTTATATATCGTGTTGTCAGCTAAATTAGTTCGCCTTTGTTTTTCCACTTAAATAATCCTTAATTTCCGTCAAAAATTTTATAATTTGTTCAAATATGATAAAGGAACGGAAGAATACCGCTACAGAAAAGAACAAAAAATCGCCGTTAAGATTACTTATTTTTAAAGCCTAAATGCTAAGTTACGGGGAAGTAAACGCACCATTGGTTGTGAAACGGTGATGTGGAGACAAACACATACACAAACACATATGAACGTGCACACAGACATATACACACTTATCTATACTCATTTATATTCATATACACTGGTATATAATAGATTCAAGTGTATTCGGACTCGAGATGTTTAACATCGGAGAACATTCTTCCATGACCACCTCCGCAGCTCAATGTCTACTCACGTCCTAATACAACTGACCGCGTTAAGTATGACTTTTCGCGAGTATTTTCAATTGAATACTGCTGTTGATTCGTGCAACCTTATTTATATTGATTTCCACTCAATTTGTATTACTTTACTTCATCGATAATTAAGAATTTCAATGCGAAAATTTTCTCATCTTACAAACATAACATCAAAAGAACATGCATACGACAAGAATCGCGTCCGACATTGCAAGCCTTTTAGTTAAAGCGGTATATTGCGTTTGACTGAAGAAGTTAATGAATCGACAATCTTTCAAAATGCCTCTTCTATACAAAT
>NC_142937.1:20810089-20812589 GCF_046866305.1 Octopus bimaculoides
TTCATTTTTAATAAATTGATTTTAATTGTGTTTTTACGTGTAATTTTGGATTTTATCCCTAATATTATTATTATTATATATATATATATATATATATATATATATATATATACAATTTTACTTGCATATACATATTATATATTCATATATATATAGATAGATACGTATGTATGTATTATGTACGTATATATGTATGTATGTATGTATGTATGTATGTATGTATGAACTCTATCAGTATCTATATATATGAATATATTTGTATTAATATATATATATATATATATATATATATATATATATATATATATATATATATATATATGCATAACTGTATATGAATATGCATAAGTATGTCTATATATACCTACTTGCATATTCATATATACACTCTTACACATATTTATCCCATTCTGTGTATATGTGTGTGTGTGTATTGGCGTACATATGTGTATTTGAGTGCGTATGTCTGTGCGCAAGTCTGCTCACATGTAGGAAGTATAGTCAGATATGAACGCCATTTTAAGTCTTTATTGTTCTTTTCTTTTTCTTTCTTGCTCTGTTACTATTTTTGTATTCTTCGCTTTGTCGCTTTGTGTGGTATATGATGTAGCCATTCAGATGGAGTAGCTTTAGTTTGATGCTTGCATTTCTTTCCTGCTTTCGTATATCATCAGTAAAAAACAAAAATTGTATTTGCATAATAACATGTCGCTTGTTTACGCTACGATTATTTTAAATGTTATTTACTACAATAGCAGCTGTTAAGTTGCGATCTTCTAAACTTAGTACTGTTTTATCACACACACACACACACACACACACACACACACACACACACACACACACACACACACACACACACGTATATATATATATATATATATATATATATATGGAGAGATAGAAGGAAGTGTAAGTGTGGCCGTGTGATAAGAAGGCGGCGAGCTGGCAGAATCGTTAGCACGCCGGGTGAAATGCTTAGCGGTATCTCGTCTGCTGCTCCGTTCTGAGTTCAAATTCCGACGAGGTCGACTTTGCCTTTCATCATTTAGGGGTCGATTAAATAAATTAAATGCATACATATATATATATATATATATATATATATTATTTTGTTTAAAAGAGTTCCAACACTGTCTGTTTTTTATGTTTTATTTATATTCCTGCAGAACCAATGTGGGGTATAGAATATGGAATATACAATATATAATAGAAAATAAAATAAAATAAAAATGGATAGCACCATGAAAGAAAGTATTGAATGTAGATGAAATATTGAGTGTTCAATATAAAGGATCAAATATATAAATATAAATATATAAAGGCGACTCGAGTTTCAGGGCTATTTCCCTTCGTCATGGCCGGTATGACAGACTATATATATATATATATATATATATATATATATATATATATATTCTACAATGGTTTTTGCTAAGCAGCAGCAATTTTTACAATTCTGTAAATAATAATTTTTTATTATTTATGCGCCCTTTCAAAGCCTAGCCAGGCTAATTGGCCCGGTTTCCCGGTTTCTATGGCTGGACCGGACGCCAGTCCATCGCAGCGTTACTCAAGAAACTGGAAGAAAGAGTGAGAGAAATTTGGGGCGAAAGAGTACAACAGGGTTCGCCACTACCCCCTGCCGGAACCTCGTGGAGCTTTAGGTGTTTTCGCTCAATAAACGCACATAACGCCCTGTCTGGGAATCGAAACCGCAATCCTCCAACTGCGAGTCCGCTGCCCTAACCACTGGACCATTGCGCCTCCACGTAAATAATAATAATAATAATAATAATAATAATAATAATAATAATAATAATAATAATATTTTAAGTTTTCCATCAAGGACTTATTTATGGCCCAATGTTAGACTATTTTCTTTAGTCATTGCATGATGAACGCTTGTAAGCTTTAGTATATATATATTCATTTATATATATCTTGGTGTGAGCGTGTGAGCATATATGCATACACACACAAACACGCACACATACACACGCGAATGCGCGCACACGTACATACTCACACACACCCACACGTGCACACACAGATATACTGATATCTTCTCACGGTATCCGTCTCTCAGAATTGGCAATATATTATAAATCTGCCGGAACCAATTGAGGATGAATATGCATGTCATCGTTTTGACTCTCGGAGTTCACTGTTCACCTGCTACTTTACTACGGTTTGCAGATATCATCAAATAATTTGTTTGCTCAGTTCTCAAAAGAAGAGCCCAACATTCTGGTTATATTCATTCATCCATGATAGCTTTCGTTGAATAAACACACAATAAGGTTGAAACACCGGTTACCCGACATCTTCTTGATGAGTTGTGTTTGTTATTGACATTAATTCCGAAAGGTAAAGTTATTTTCCAATGACAATATACAAAAGCGTTTAGCATATTGCCGTTGGAAACCAGTGGGAAGTATTAAGAATGGATATTAATACCATCGTCATAATATATTATGGCAATGCTCAGTGAGATAAG
>NC_142937.1:20817589-20825089 GCF_046866305.1 Octopus bimaculoides
CGTTCTATTGCAGGCTTCAAAACTTGCAATTTTGAGAGAAAGAGACAATTCGATTGCATCGGTCCCAGTATTGAATTAGTAATTTCGGTTATGAATCCTGAAGTGATGTTACAATATTTGATACAGCAAGATTTGAACTCAGAACGCGAAGAGCTGGACGAAGGGTTGCAAATGAATTTGCAAGACGTATTAACGATTTGGCCACAACCACCACCATCACAATCACCCCCCACCGCCGCCGCCGCCGCCACCACCACCACCACTACCACCACCACCGGCAGCCCATCACCCCTGCCACTAATATATTAAAATCCGTGTTACCTTTCAACCAAATAAGTGCGGAGTACACCTTGTCTTTGGATCATCCGGAGAGGAGAGAAATTAGAGAGCATTCATCGATTGAATGGCGATTCAATCGAATAAACCGTCACCACGGAATTCTCTGGCCTCATACCTTTGTTGTAAACCAGCATCAGGAAAAGGAAGAAGCTGGTGGTGGTGCTAGTGGTGATGATGATGACGATGATGATTATAATGACTATGATGACAAGGATGACAATGATGATGAGGAAGATTAAGATGATGATGATGATAATGATGATGACGATGACGACGACGTCGACGACGATGAATATGATGTCGATGATAATGCCAATGAAGATCATGATGATGATGATGATGAAGATGATGATGATGATGACGACGACGACGATGGTGAAGCTGATGATGGCGATGATGATGATAATGACAATGACGAGGACGACGACGACGAGAACGGCGGCGACGTCGACGACAACGACGATGATGATGATCATGATGATGTCGTCATCACTACCGCCACCACCATCATCGTACTCTTCTTCATAATCGTTGTCGTCGTCGTCATCGTAATCATCGTCAGCTTCATCGATACCGACATCATCATCATCATCATCATCATCATCATCATCATCATCACGGTTGTTCGTAGTTTTAATACTTACTGTTGACTTACTGTTATTTCGTGACGTGGCATTTAGACTTGGAAATTTAAGGGATCAATGTACACTTTACATTTCTATTACATCCTCCTATTCACATCTCTCTCTCTCACACTTTCTCATTACCTTTGTTTCTCGATCTCTCTTATTTTCCTTTCTTTATTTCTTTCTTTCTTTCTTTCTTTCTTTCTCTCTCTCTCTCTCTCTCTCGCTCCCTCTCTCTCACTCTGTTTCTCTTTCTCTCCGTTTCTCTTTCTCACTGTTTCTCTCCCTCTCTCTGTTTCTCTTTCTCTTTGTTTCTCTCTCACTCTGTATCTCTCTCTGTGTTTGTCTCCCTCTCTCTCTCTCTGTTTCTCTCTCTCTCTCTCTCTGTTTGTATCCCTCTCACTCTCTGTTTCTCTCTCTCTCTATTTCTGTTTCTCTTTGTTTCTCTCTCACTCTGTTTCTCTCTTTGTCTGTTTCACTCTCTCTCTGCTTCACTCTCTCTGTTACTCTCTCTCTGTTTCTCTCTCTCTCTGTTTTTCTCTCTTTCTCTCTGTTTCTCTCTCTCTCTATCACTCCCTCTGTTTCTCTGTCTCTCTCTCTCCCTGTTTCTCTCCCTTTCCCTCTTTTTCACTCTCTCTGTGTTTCTCTTTGTTTCTCTGTTACTCTCTTCCTCTTTGTTTCTCTCTCTCTCTCTCTCTCTCTCTCTCTCTGTGGTTCTCTCTCTCTGTGGTTCTCTCTCTCTCTGTGGTTCTCTCTCTCTCTGTGGTTCTCTCTCTGTGGTTCTCTCTCTCTGTGGTTCTCTCTCTCTGTGGTTCTCTCTCTCTCTGTGGTTCTCTCTCTCTCTGTTTGCCTCTTTCTCCGTTTCTCTCTCTCTCTCTCTCGCCCTCTTACCGGTTTTCTCTCCATTTCTCCCTCTACCCCCTCTCTCGCTATCTCTCTTTCTCTAACTCTCTAGTGTCACATCACAAACAGAAATAAAATTTGATAACGACACACTAAAACAAAACAAAAAAACAACAAAACAAAAACACCAAAAAACAAAAACAAAACAAAACAAGAAAACGAAGAAAAGGCGCGAAAACAGAAGCAGAGAGAAGAAGACAGTGGGGAAAAAGACGAACCGAAATACGATGGAGGAGTATCATAAAAGATATCAAATATATAACATGGAACGACAAATAAAAGACTTTATAGATTCAGATATACAGAGAGAAGCGAGAAGCCATTGACATCGAACTTTTAGATTAATTCCACAAACGTCCTTCTCAAAGCGTGTCGCGCAATTGGATTATTGAGAATCGCTTACAATTGTTCGTCCTCTTTACAATGTTGTCTGTCCATTCGAATTAGCATGTTGGTTTTACTGACATCAGCAAGGGTCCCTGGTGTTGGGAATATTATTCTTATTCTTTCATCCTGACGGGGCCCTTTGCCTTCGATGCGTCTCTCCTCCTTCTGTCTCTGTCAGTCAATCTGTCTGCCCGAAGAGCTGCTCGGCTCTATAATATACATGTATGTATGTATGTATGTATGTTTGTATGTTTGTATGTATGTATGTGTGTATGTATGTATGTGTAACATGTATTTATATGTGTGTGTGTATATATTTGTAAATGCATATAAATGTATATATGCATATACATACACACACGCACACGCACATGCACACATATGCATGTTTGTATTCTCATATTTATGTATATGCTTATATATACATATATACATGTATATGTATGTATATATGCATATATATATATATATATATATATATATATATATATATATATATATATATATATATATATATATATATATATATATATATATATATATATATACATATATATTTACATATATGGACACACACATACATCCATACACACGCATAAGCATACATACGCATAAGCACACACAGAGGCACACACACACACACACGCATACACACACACACACACACACGCATACACACACACACACATATATATATATATACATCCATAGGTGCGTACAAGCACGTTCACGCATACACACACGTGCATCAATATAAAATTCTATCTAAATACTTTGAAAAATCTAGTATTCTTGCCTTATTCACTTTCTTCACCAATTAAACATGCCTCGACCTCTATTACTGCTGTCTTATCGTTCGGTAATTCCACACTTTCCTGTCCATTAGAATTTTGTCAACACTCTTCATTTCAGTCTCTCACATTCGCATCGTATCATCTGAATACATCTCTTCTTCTTTCAGCCCTTTTTTGTTTATCATTTTCAGTTTCATTTACCCATCATTTCTCGTGTCTTGTGTTAGTTCACTCCCGCCATAACTTCTCGCTTCTTCCCTACATGTCTCTCGGTTGCTTTCTGTCTGTTTTTCAGTCTTCAGGTCTCTCTGCCGGTCTTTCTCTCTGTTTGTCTATCTGTCTCTGCCTGTCTGTCTGTCTATCTGTCTGTCTGTCTGTCTGTCTGTCTGTCTCTCCATCTATGTCTCCCGACTCAAACACGGCCTCACAGGCAGAAACAAACGCGTACACTCATGCATACATAAATACATACACACACACACATACATACATACATACATACGTACATATGTACGGTTGGACGAACATATAACACATGCATGCATGCATTCATAGCTACATACATACATACAAACATACAGGTATACAACTATACATACATTCATACATACATGCGTACATATATACATACATGAATGCATACAGACACACACAGATATACATATCATAACATAGGTAAATTTAGACATACGTATACAAATGCATACACACCTACATACATACATACATACATACATACATACGTACACATACATACATGCACATTGACATTTACATTCACACAAACGCACTCACATATATACATGTACTCCATACATACATATACATACATACACACATACACACAAACATACATACATACATACATACAAACATACATTCACATACACACATTAATCCATCCATCCATCCATCCATCCATACACACATACATATTTCCTTTTCCCTCTTTATTTAAAGGTATCCATTTCATCATATTACCTGGTGAGCTCCAGAACCTCTCGCTGCTCTTCTACCTGTTTTTTTTTTTCAGTTTCCTTCTCTCTTCCTCTTATATTCTCCTCAATGTCTTCCCATATGCACAGCCACACAAACGTTCAAATACATACATAAATACGTACATAAATACATGCATATATATGTATATATGTGTATATATATATGTGTGTGTATGTATAAATATATATATATATGTGTGTATATATATGTGTATATATATATATATATATATATATACACACACGCATATATACATATATATACACACACATACATGCACACACACATACACACACACACACAGATGCACACACACATACACACACACACACATATGCACACACACATATATTCTGTTCACTCTTTGTCGTATCATCCGTTTCGCCATATTAACTATATATTATCCCAGTAGCTCCATAACCTATTGTGTATCCATTGCCTCTCTCTCTCTCTCTCTCTCTCTCTCTCTCTCTCTCTCTCTCTCTCTCTCTCTCTCAGTTTTTCTCTTTTTGTCTCTTTCTCTTTCTATCTTTCTCCCTCTGTGTCTTCCACAGACACATGCACAGACCCACTGATACAAATTCTCACTGAAATACATAGACACGTATCTATATCTATTTTCTTCTCTTTATCTAAAGACATCATGACTATCATTTCTCACTAGCTTCATACCCTATCGTTTCTTACCAGTCTCTGTTTTCCTTCTCTCTCTCTCTCTCTCTGTCCCTTTGTCTCCACATATACACAGTACAAGAACACAGAGATACATACTTGAGTACGCATCTATTTTCTTTTTACTCTTTACTTAAACATATCCATTTTATCATATTAACTTTATCTTTTCTCTCGTTTAAACCAAGCCGCACAAACACCTCAATACTGCAATCACTCATACATTTTTCTCACACTTTCTCTCTGTCTGCCACCCTCACTCTCTCCCTCCCCCTCCCTCTCTCTCTCACACTCATTTTCTAAATCTATGATTCTCTATTCTACTTTAGTTTGTGATTACATTCATATAACTGTCAACTCAATGGATTTCGACTGTCATATCAACGAACCCATTGGAACACTTTTAAACGAATAAACGAGACCCAAAATCATGTTAACTGGAATTAGATGCGCAGCAAAGATAAATTACATACAAAATACGTATAAAACATCTTATATGTATTATTGACCTGCATTTATATTAGTATCTTGGTTGTTTATTGAACAATTGTTGAGGTTCGTTTTGTGTTTAAGAAAATGGCGGTAAAAGGAATGAAAATTCAGGGGAAGTAAACGTCTTTTTCCTTATCAGCTCGTACAAAAGTAAAAAACATTGAAATGGATACAGAGGATGTTGAAAGACATTAACTGATCCGTATTTATCTTTTATCCTTATATTTGTTTCAGTCATTAGACTGTGGCCATGCTGGGGCATCGCCTTGAAGAATCTCTAGTGGAACTAATCGACCCCGTTTACAATTCGTTTTACACCTGGTACTTCTGTCGGATGTACGGACATATAAAGAAACCAGTAAACGAAGAAAAACAGGAGAGAGCGTTTAAATTTCAGCTTAGACTCCATCATTATTGTGTTGCTCAAAATTATGCTATGACTCGCTGTCTCTTTTCTCACCCATCTTTATTATCTATTCCGTCTCTCTGCTTCTGTGATGTTATCGCAGCATACCAATGTCAAGATTAGTAAAACTTATAGGATTGGAGGCTTGGATAATCTAAATTTTATTTAATTAATCGATGGCGCTGATTGATCGCCTATTCTCTTAGCATTATGTTTCCAGTTCTTCTCATATTTGTGTTATACCGTCATCGCACGATGTAAAAATGGTATTTTCATGAGAATATTTACATATGCATGTATGTGTGTTTGTAGGGAGGGGTTTTAACTGTGAGCATACATCTTAGTCTTTCTTTCTTTCTTTCTTTCTTTCTTTATTTCTTTCTTTCTTTTCTTCTTTCTTTCTTTCTTTCTTTTTTCTTTCTTTCTTTCTTTCTTTCTTTCTTTCTCTCTTTCTTTCTTTCTCTCTTTCTTTCTTTCTTTCTTTCTTTCTTTCTTTCTTTCTTTCTTTCTCTTTCCCTTTCTTTCTCTGTCTGTATCTTACTCCCTCCCTCATCCGTCACTCTCTCGTTCTCTCTCTCCATTGCACCCGCTCTCCAATCTCTGTTCTTTCTCTGTGTCTCTCTCTCTTTCTCTCACTCTCTCTCTATCTATCTATCTATCCATCGATCTATCTTACTAAATACATATTATGGGCGTAGGAGTGACTGTATGGTAAGTAGCTTGCTTACAAACCACACGGTTCCGGGTTCAGTCCCATTGCGTTGGCACCTTGGGCAAGTGTCTTCTACTATAGCCTCGGGTCGACCAAAGTTTCTTTGAGTGGATTTGGTAGACGGAAACTGAAAGAAGTCCGTCGTATGTATGTATGTGTATATATATATATATATATATATATATATATATATATATATATATATATATATATATGTGTGTGTGTGTGTGTGTGTGTGTGTGTGTGTGTGTGTGTGTGTGTGTGTGTGTGGTTGTGTGTGTGTGTTTGTTTCCCCAACATCGCTGGACGACCGATGCTGGTGTGTTTACGTCCCCGTAACTTAGCGGTTCGGCAAAAGAAACCGATAGAATAAGTACTAGGCTTACAAAGAATAAGTTCTGGCGTCGATTTGCTCGACTAAAGGCGGTATTGAAACAAGTAAAAGAATAATGGAGTACTTATTTTTTCTAAAGAAAGGAATTCTAAACTATGTGTCCCCATGTGCATGCCTGTAGATTGATGGATAGATTCCAATATATCAAAGCCCAGTTCCTCACACTGAGCTGAGGGAAACACGGATAGATGAAGAGCGAAACGTTATACTTATAGTGCATCCGACTCGTCGCTAAAGTATACTTGCACTCATGAGAGCAGGAGTAAAAAACTCCGCTTTTAAAAATTTATATAGGTACATGAGAGAAGGGCGTATTTCAGCATGATTCTTTTCTCTGCCAGGCAGTGTCTGCACCTATAACTACCGTTACCGGAGGTTTCTACTTTTACAGTATCCTTTTACGTCTCTCTCTCTCTCTCTCTCTCTCTCTCTCTTTATTCTTATCTTTCGCACTCCTCTCGCTCGCTCATTTTTGTATTCTTCTTCTTTCTCACAATAGCACAGGCACCATCTCTCTCTCTCTCTCTCACTTTTTCTGCTTCTGCCTCTCTAACTTTCGTTTTCAACCACACCTTCTCACAGAAACAAACGTCTCTACGATTTCTCCCGAATTTTCTCTCTCCTAATATCCCTCTCTGTAATCTACAATAGTTTCACAAACATGCATGAACTTTGTCTCACTCTGTCTCTTTTGTCTGAGAAAGAGAGACAGACGAAATAGCAAGGGAGGAAGTAAAACCGTAAGAAGAAACAAAATCTAGAGAGACAAGAAGAAC
>NC_142937.1:20835089-20837589 GCF_046866305.1 Octopus bimaculoides
TTGCCCGTGCCTGATCCACTGGAAGTTGTCCTGATACTTGCAATCAGACAAATATCCCCTTTCAGCCATTACCATATCTTAAATGCACTGCTTTTTGGGACATTGGCACAATAATGTTTCCACATCAAGCAGCTGATAGGAAAACTAACTAAATAAATAAGTAAAGGTGTGGTGGATATCAGACCGGTGAGTGTGTTAAATAATAAGGCACTAAAAGAGAATAACTCTCCCCAGACACAACGCAATATGCTTCAACACACAAACTCACATAAAGAATCTTGCAAACCAAATCCAAAAACGAAACATATGTGTATGTGTGTGTTTGTGTCTGTGTGTCTATGTGTGTGTGTGTGTGTGCATGGGACGATCCACAATACTGAAAAGCAATGGAACTATATTTCATCAAAAATTTCTCTCCAAAATTGAATGTTTGAAAGAAAAGTGGAGACAGTACATTTTGTATTCTAAACTTGAATCAAATATTGGAAACATAATGCTCATCTCTGTAAATATTCAGGTGTATATGTTTTGCATTGAGATGTTCTGAGCTTTGCATGTTTTTCTTGTTTGTTAACTGTTATACTAATGTTCTCTAATGCAAAAAAAACATGAAATTGAAAGTGGCGTAATTTTGTTTTTCAATGCAAAACATCGAAGTTACACACTATTAACATGGAGATGTTGCCAAACACACACTCACACACACAAAATTACAGAGAAATGAGACATGCAACATAAAGAATATTTCCCTTCTTCAGTTGTCTCCGTTCCATCTACTCCATATGGAACAGGGACAACTAAAGGAGGGAAATATTCTTTATGTTGCATGTCTCGTTTCTCTGTTTGTTTTTTTTCGTTGTTCGAAAAAAAGTTCATTTTCTGTCTTTGTCTTTATGTTTTCGTTTTTCATTGTGTTTAACGTTTTTGTGATGTCCTGTACCCATGTATGCATGTATGTATACAGATAGATGTAGGTATGTACATATATGTATGGATATATGCATATATTTATATATTATTTATGTTATTATATGATCGGACGCCACGCACTGTCGCCAAGTAAGTTTTATCTCTCTCCCCGTCTCTCTCTCTCTCCGTCTCTCTCTCTCCGCCTCTCGCTCTCCCCTTCTCTCTCTTTCTCTCTCTCTCTCTCTCTCTCTCTCTCTCTCTCTCTCTATATATATATATATATATATATATATATATGCATTTCAATATGTGACCGCGTGTGTATCGTTGGCGATTTTCTTTCTCTGTCTTCCCTTCTTTGGACTTGTTTTATATTTCTGACGAAGAGCTCCGCTCGAAACGTGAAATCCTCTTTCTTTTCTTTCGTTTCCTGTGCGTCCAATAACAGTACTTGTACCACGTCCTCGCGTTGTTGCTTTTTCTTGCTTGTTCTTCTTTGTATTGATTATGTATATATATATATATATATATATATATATATATATATATATATATATATATATCATAATCATCATCGTTTAACGTCCGCTTTACATGATGGTATGAGTTGGACGGCTTGACTAAGGACTGGCGAGCAAGATGGCTGCACCAGGCTCCAATCTGATCTGGCAGTTTCTACAGCTGGATGCCCTTCCTAACATCCTAACACCAACCACCCCGAGAGTGTAGTGGGTGCTTTTACGTGCCACTTGCACGAGGGCCAGTCAGACGGTACTGGCAACGGCAACGCTCAAATGATGTTTTTTACGCGCCACCTGCACAGGACCCAATCCAGCGGTACTGGCAACGACCTCGCTCGAATGTTGTTTTTCACGTGCCACCGGCACTTGTGCCAGTAAGGCGACGCTGGTAACGATCACGCTCGAATGGTGCTTTTTGCGTGCCACCGGCACAGGAGCCAGTCAGCAACGATCACGCTCGGATGGTGCTCTTAGCGCTCCACTAGCACGGATGCCAGTCATGCGGTGCTGTCATCGAATTTGATTTCGATTTCACTTGCCTCAACAGGTCTTCGCAAGCAGAGTTTAAGAGTCCAGTGGAGGAAAGGTACGCAGAAGTGGGCTGGTTACACCACTGGCATAGACCACGGGTTATGGTCTCACAATATTTTTAATACTTCTATGAAACAACAATGCATTCTTTATGGACTAAAAGATTTCGGACAAAAACCGTGAGTACACGTTTCACAGTGGAATAGCGAGATTAAGAACGGAGGAAATTTAGGGACATTTGAAAGCAAGTGTGTTGGCAAACAATTGTATTCTTCGCCAGCATTCTTCTTTCAAATTTCAATTAATTAAGGCAATTAAGGCAGTAACCTAAATTTACTATATCCAAAGGATGTGGGATGTTTCATGTTCCTTCCAGCTACGAAGATTTTAACGGGTGACTTCGAGCTTCTGAATTTCACTGAGAGAAGTGACTAGGGGACAGGGAACAGTCAAGAAAATTTGAATGTGGAGAGCAACCTTTCTCACCACTATCAGATATGATACTTCAGATATCTTCTGGAAATTCAAAATGTTCTATG
>NC_142937.1:20842589-20865089 GCF_046866305.1 Octopus bimaculoides
GCGGGCTACTAACCCCAAGAGAGCGAGTTCGATTCCAAAGAGTGACCTAAACAATAAAAAATATGATAATAATAATAATAATAATAATAATAATAATAATAATAATAATAATAATAATAATAACAACATCGAAAAATACCTCAGGAATGAGAATCCAGGTTCGAAATTTCCCGAAGACACCTGATGAAGGCTGGAAGGTATATCAGCCGAAACGTTGTGTTAATAACTGTCAATATTCGTCAAATGTAGATAAGGTAAATAATGTAAATACTATACATAACTTGTTCGTCAGTAATCTGAATGTAAAATGAAGATGAAACAGTTGTAGTGTTATGTAATAGTGTTTGTTCAATCAATTCTCTTCTATCTTTTATCTTTTATCATTCATCTGTTTCTGAAGACTGCAGCCATGATGGGGTGCCTCCTTCAAGAATTTTTAACCGAATTGTTCGACTCTGGCGTTCATTTTTTTTCTTTTTTTTAAGCCTGGAACTTATTCTGTAGGTACAGTCTTTTGCCGATCAGATAAGTTACGTAGACGTAAACACACCAACACAAATTGTCTAGTGGTGGTTCGGAAGAAACGCAGACATAAACACACACACACACACACACGCATGATGGGTTTCCTTTCAGTTTCCATAGATCAAATTCACGTACAAGGCTTTGATCAACCTAAGGCTGGAGTAGAAGTCATCGACACAAGGTGTCACGCAGTGGGACTGAACTGGAATCATGTAGTCGGGAGACTTTTATACATAAATACTTACATATGTATGAATACGCACACATTCTTCCATATATGTACTAACACACACACATACACACACATAAACACGTATACACTTTACTCAGATTATCCAAACATACCACCTTTATTTGTTGGATTTTCGGGTGAGATTTCAATGGCTTTGCCTACTATTTCTAGCAGCTCAACATATTGCGGAGTATCTGACTGGGCAATTTAGCCCAGATTATTTTTATTTACAGTGATGAGTACTTTTGAAATTTGGTATCTACCAACAGCCAAACGAACTAAGCTTTTAAATTCCACATGTTTCTTACATGTTTCACCGCACTATCCTGGGTGACAAGACGCGTACCTTCAAACTCACAGTTAAATATACACCATTCTCTCTATCAACTCTCAGTTCATACAGATCTTGTTCATAGAAACCGCAATATATATATATTTTTCTAAATCAACTCATAAATGAGAAGGAAACAAAATTTAATCAATTTATGATATTTAAATCTTATTTTAGAAAATTTCTAATTTATTTTTATTATACATTTTCTTTTACATTCACTCGATTTATTTTGCCAATTACCCAGAAAACAACATTTAATTTCAACATATCATCTCCAGGCCATTGTATTTATCAAACACTTTGCTAATAATACCTTCATACTAGAGAAAGAAAGTAAACAAGCAATGAAAGAATGATTTAGTAACCCCTCTCTCCACAAAATTACACAACTAACAACAACAACATCATAAACAACAACTGAAAGAACAACAAAAACAACAACAACAACAACAACAATAACTACTACTACTACTACTACTACTACTACTACTACTACTACTACTACTACTACTACTAACAATAACAACAGCAACGACAACAAAAACGTTAGCCCATAACAAAACTATCACCACTATCTCATTTGTCATTACCACCAGCAGTACTTTTAAAATCACGTATCATTACCACCCACACTCTCTCATTGATATCACTACTAACACCAGCACTATCAATACAACAACCGCAATCAATACCACAATTGCATCATGAACAATGACAAGAAGAACAACAACAGTAACTACTACTACTACTACTACTACTACTACTACTACTACTACTACTACTACTACCACTACTACTGCTGCTGCTACTCCTACTACTATCACCACTACCACCATTAGTTCTGCTGCTTCTGCTCCGAACATCTCGACGAGAAACCACTACGCCTCTTTCACAACCTGTCAGCACAATCTTCTCTATCACCACCGACACCAACACCTCCATCAGCAGCCCCTCACTACTACTACTACTACTACTACTACTACTACTACTACTACTACTACTACTACTACTACTACTACCACCGCTGCTGCTGCTGCTGCTAATATAACCGAGGAGGACGACGTCACTGCCGTTGGCGTCAGTAACACCACAACTACCGTCAACGCCACAAACATCCCCACCACCACCACCACCACCACCACCACCACCACCACCACCACCACCACCATCTCCACTGTTATTAGGTCCAACCTTGTCTTTGTTACTGCAGTGGTCAGTGCCATTGCTATCAGCACAGTCCACCGTCACCTCTCTAACTGGGTAGCATTAAAAATGTCCAGCCTGCTCTGGTATCCACCAACTACAGCAGCAGCAGCAGGCCACGACAACAACTATCACCATCATCACCACCACCACCACCACCATCGCAATCACCATCGCCATTACAATCGCCATCGCCATCGCCATCGTGGTCCATACTAACACCATTACTACTACTACTACTACTACTACTACTACTACTACTACTACTACTACTACTACTACTATTACTGCTGCTGCTACTTCTGCTGCTGCTGCTACTTCTGCTGTTGTTGCTGATACTACTAAAAGCATTGCCACTGTTATCATTATAGCCATCATCATCATCATTGAGTAATAATCAATAACCAGAATAAGAAAACAAAACAAAAAAACTGCATCACCGACACAACAACAACAACAACAGCAACAACAACAAGTACAACCACAACAACAAGAAGAGCAACAACAAAAACAACTATATCTGAAACAACAAAAGAAGAGTGAAAATTCGTTATTCGTAGCTATGAAAATCTTTTCGCCTTAAGAGACAAGCGACAATTTTAAGAAAATTTGGCGTTCTAACTATCTCAATTCTCGAGTCCTTTTGAAAACCAATTTGAGTTAATAAGACTGTACTCCCGAGACAATTAAAAATGCTGAAAGGCTGGCTTTGAGATATATTTTGCTAGTTCTCTATTTGTGTTGATAACAGTCAAAATTGTATTGCAGCTTTAAGTGGAATGCTAAAATAACGTAAGAAAAAAACAAACAGAAAATCGCCATCTTGTCGAGCTAAGCTGCCTTGAGACACATGCATATTTCCTTAGCGTTCTTCTTTATTCCTTCCAGCGAAATTAAGATTCTATTTTCTACTGTTTATTTCATTGTTTCTTTTCCTTCTTTTCTCGTTTGGATATCTTTCCTTCTCTTCCATTTTCTTATGTGAAGGCAAAAATGAAAGAAAGAAAACAGAGCAATAAAAAGCAGCGAATATCCACCCTTAACTACTCAGACGCATGAAAATCTTCATAGATATACAGATATGGCAAACGCAAAGATATACACTCGAAGCACACACAAATAGGACCTCTCTCTCACACACACACGCACGCACATACACAGTCTTATATAAACATTTGTTCAGAAAATATACATGGACTCGCATTTAACTTAATTTCTTCCAGTTTTGTCTCTTTTTATTTCCTCATCTTCTTTGCCCCCCCCACCCCGCCCTCTTCCCTTCTTATGTTATTCTTCAAACCCTAACTTTGAGGAATAATTTCATTTTTTTTTCTCTTCTCGCTTCCAAATGTATTTGATACGGAAATTTTCTCAACTATCAATCGGCACTTTCCGACAAATACCATCAAACACATACAAATAACATTTAAATATACCAGATACAAATACACGCGCACGCAACGTACATATACACCCAAACACACATACGCACAAATATGTATATGCATATATATTTTGTATAAATATATGTATATATATGTATATATATACACATACACACATACACACACACACACACACACACGCACACACACACACACATATATATATATATATACACACACACATATACATACACACACACACATATATATATACATACCTAGATACATACACACACACAAATATATACATGTATATACATACATATATATACACACACACACACACATATATGCATACATACATAGATACATGCACACACAAATACACGCGCGCGCGCACACACACACACATACAGGGTGGAGAAGAGAGAACGGACGTTTTTGAAATGGCTATTACTCAGTCCCACGGAGAGGAAGATATGTCCGACAGGTACCACTCGGTCCGTGATGTCTTAGCATTTTTATTTCTTTTCGGGTGTAGCCATGGTGCTGTGGACGATAGAGCATCGCGTGTTTGCCTACGACAGTTACGTGAAGAATAACGAGTCTGTCAGCAGTACAGTGTGTTTCGGCGCCACTGCAACATTCACCGAAATCGGGCTGTTCCCACCCGTAACGCAATCTTACGTTGGGTGAATGCACTTCGTATACGAAGTACATTAATGAATAGGAGACCGATGTGGGTGACACGAACGATACGGATCCCGGAAAATAGGAGACGTGTCAGACAAGCTTTGGCACGGAGTCCGAGTTGCTCTGCTCAGAGGCATTCCACTGAACTTGGCATCGGTAATCGGTTGGTAAGTCCTGCATTTCCATCCGTACAAATTGGTCATTGGACAGCAGTTGAAACCATAGGACTGGCCACAGCGGCTTAAATTCGCATGTCAGATGTAAACAAGTTTTGAGGCAAATAACAACCTCATTTTGTTAATGAGTGATGAAGCTTATTTTCATCTCAATAGTATGGTGAATCAACAGAACTTTCGTTAATGGGCTCTTGGAAATCCGCATGAAAGACCACTGCACAGTCCCAAAGTGACGTTCTGGTGTGCTGCTGGATAGATATGGATGTCTGTGTGAATATCTATATATGCGTGTTTAAAAGTGTATGTGCCAATATCTACCTTCTGGTCTCTCTCTCTCTCTATATATATATACATTGATGTGCACGCATATGTACCGAATGAAGATTGCGATGGCGTGTAGCACGAGTCGTGAAACACCTTAACTTTCACCTTCACTGAAAAAATAAAATAAAAACTGCGAGTGTTTTGAGTCTCATAATGGCAAAACCCATATTTCAACTTTACAAGATGATGATTACTTGCCCGTCCAGCGTTTCAGTCCGACTTATTCGCGTTTGAATTGTACCTCATCATTATGAGACACTATGTTATGCATATGTCTGTATACATGTATATATATTTGTATGCATATATCTATATCTTTATTTACATAGACCTTCTGAAAACGATGCTTAAAATGAATACACGGCGAGGATTGTGCTGTACAATTAATTAAGAAAAAAAAAAACAAAAAAAACAAACACTTGTATAATATTTAACAAAGTATTTTAAATGCTTCCACCAGGTTGATAGTTTCGTATATTTGTATATAAAATAAGGTGAGACAGATCGTACTTGTCCGCTGTACTGCAACGCTTTGTTAGTTATGAAAATTCTTATCCTATTGTCTTAAACGGTTGAGCAAACTGTTTGAAAGTAGCACACCTATGCTACCTTATCATCGCTTTCGGAAAACGAGAGCACTGAGTCGATGTGGCTTCTCTTCCTACTGCAACAGTCATAAGTTTCTCAAATATAACCACTTCATTTTTTCTCTTTTGTAAGGGAAGGACTTGGTGTATAACGTTGTTGCAAATGTTCAAATAGGAGTGACAGTCACGTCTGCAACGCCTTTGATAACAGCTCTGTTTCGTTGATGAAAACCAGTGACTAAAACAACAAAGAAAGCAAGGAGCCAACAAAAGGATTTCTACTTTGTGAATAGGACTGTTACAAGTAACTGTCTTAAAAGAGGGAAATATACGTTAGATAACCTAGTTCTAAACACATTGCGTGACTACAGAGAAATGACGGGATTTTTAGGCTGAAATGCCATTGATCTCATGTCTAGTGGATCAGAATTGACCTGGGGCACAAGGAAATCACTGAATAATTAATGAATGTTCAATAGCCAGTAGCGCTAACTTTGGGTGTGTAGAAGAATATGTGAAGCCTTTCTCTGTATAATCTATGACACTTAGTAAGAAAGACTTAAAGCTCTAGAAGAAAAGCAAACAAATTATCTTTCAGATCACACCCTATCGTCATTGAAGAGAGCATTGAATAATGTCGTCCATGATAAAAAAAAAAAGCAAAAAAAGCATACAAAAACTGTTATGGAATGGTGACGTTTGAAATCTCTTTCATCGTATAACTGTTTATTCATGGCTCACAAAAACAACATCAATAACACCAACACCCTCAGACAAGAAATGCTAATCATGATGTCTGCCATGAAAGATAACAGATTTATTCAAACTAGTGTTGTTCCTGTTATTATTGTTTTTAGTGCCCTTATTGTTTATCTCCGAGTCAGCCCTAGCTGGATTGACCTGGGAACAAACAATAAGAACGAACACTGAATTACGGTTGTCTGTCTGCAGTCATTCAGTAATTTTTCTATATCTAACGACTACATATTCTAATATTTCTCTTCCTTTTTTAAGACGATGCTGTCTCAATCTGAGGAAATTTTGTTGCTATTTCTAGTAATTTGAACTGCTTGTTCGTTCATTCCGACTACAAATGCAACGTAGTGTACCATCAATCCATCTAAAAATAAGTTTATCATCTACCTAGTGAGAAATGATTTACAAGGAAATAAAATGCTTTTCATAATGACAAAGGCAATGATTCTGCAGTATCTGCAAAATATTTAATGGGTTTCGGCGAAAATATCCAACGAAGGAAGCAACATTTTGACAACGATGGGCAAACAAAATCATTCAGAAAGTAAGACTACACCAGAAAACACTTCAGAAGCAGAATTTCTAATTACAAGCTCTCTTTCAGAGTTCACTGTAAAAACCGGAACCTGAGGTGAACTACCCAATGTCCTCGGATTAATATTATCTCTACCATGTAAGGCAGCGTGCTAGCACAACCGGATGGGGCGCCGGTCAAAATGCTTAGCGGTATTTTGTGCGTCTTAACGATCCTAGATCAAATTACGCCGAGGTCGACTTGGCCTTTCATCCTTTCGGAGTCGATAAATTAAGTAGCAGTGAAATACCGGGATCAATGTAATCCACTAGCCACTTCCCCACCCCAAATTCCAGGCCTTGTGCCTATAGTGGAAAGTATTATCAAAAACTCTCTAAGGCTGCGAGCTGGCTGGATCGTTAGCACGCCGAGCAAAATACTTAGCAGCATTTCGCAGTTACTTACGTTCTGACTTCAAATTCCGCCGAGGTAGACTTTACTTTTCATCCTTTCGGGGTCGATGAAATAAGTACCAGTTGCGCACTTGCGTCAATATAATCCACTACCCCCTTTCCTCACAATTTCAGGCCTTGTTCCTATAGTAGAAAGGATTATTAGGCAATGAGCTGGCAAAATCGTTAGCACGCCTGGCGAAATGCTTAGCGGTATTTCGCCCGTCGCTACGTTCTGAGTACAAGTTCCGCCTAGGTCGACATTGCCTTTCATCCTTTCGGGGTCGATAAATTAAGTGCCAGTTACGTACTGGGGTCAATGTAATCGATTTCCCCCTCCCCTAAAATTTCAGGCCTTGTACCTTTTGTAGAGAGGACTATAAGAATCTCTCCTCCTTTCCTCTTTATTTTTATTTCACTTCTGCTTCAAGCAAGCGATACGGGTCTTCTTTCTTCACTGAGTATTGTGTGCCATAAAACTTTGATTACAACCATACTAAATTAGATTGATATTTTACTGCAGGTGAAAACAAGCATAATACCATGACATTCATGAGCGTCTGCCCGTCTCTGTCTAATTTTTCACTAACTAATGCAACTGGCAATATCGGTGTCACAATAGTTAGCAAACCGGAGAAAATGCTTAGCGACATTTCGTCCGTCTTTACGTTCTGTGTTGAAACTCCACCGAGATCGACTTTGCCTTTCATCATTTAGGGGCCACCACAGTCCCCAGATCTCAATATTATCGAACATTTATGGTGCATTTTAGAAAACCAAGTCGATATCCTCCACCATTATCACTACAAGAACTGGAGACTGCTTTAGCTGAAGAATGGACAAAAATTAATTTGGAACCAACTCAAAATTTGTACGAGTCCATATCTTGTAGAATTCAAGCTGCATTTACTACCAAAGGTGGTCCTAACCCATATTAAAATTAATTTGTTTGAAATTTTAAGGTGTTTCCATTATTTTATCCAACCCCTGTATGTGAGTCGAGCGCATATACTATTGGTGATTATAATGAAGAACACGTGCATACATGAGCAATCACTAGTCTTCTACCAAAATCCTTATGCCAGGATAATAGGGAGGATTTCCACCAACAAGTATTTACATCGCTTGTAAGAGTCAACAAGGGCGACTGATAGTGACAGAACGCATCGCATCAAATGTCAAAGGCTTTAACTGTCAATCAACGTGTAAATGTGTTTGTTATTCCCATCATTCAGTTCACTTGCCAACTTGGAAAGACCTACTGTCCTTTCTGATACAGCAGCATATCATTCGTAGATAATTTGGTGGCAAGAAATCAGAAACCGAAGATATTTGGTGAACAGCAATCATTGAGTCTTCAACTGAATTAAATAAATAATCGATCATTCGATCAATCAATCAATCAATCAATCATTCAATCTATCTATCTGCCTATCTTATCTCTGTGTCTATGTGTGTTTTTACATATAAACTTTTATGTACATAAATACTTGTTTCTCTCTCTCTCTCTCTCTCTCTCTCTCTCTCTCTCTCTCTCTCTCTCAATATATATATATATATATATATATATTGTATATATATTTATTTATGTATATATATATATATATATATATATATATATATATATATATATGTATATATATATATATATATATATATATATATATATATATATATATATATATATATATATATATACATATATATATATATATATATATTATATATATACATATATATATATATATATATATACACACATATATATATATATATACATACATATATTATATATATGTAAATATAATACATGCATATAATACATCCATGCATGTATATATATATATATATATATATATATATATATATATATATATATATATATATATATATATATAGATAGATAGATAGATAGATAGATAGATAGATAGATAGATAGATAGATAGATAGATAGATAGATAGATAGATATATGTCTCTCGAGCACTTCTGCCAGTCTATACTATAACTTATCTATCTATCTATCTATCTATCTATCGGTTCAATTATCTATCTATTTATACTTCTATCTGCCCGTCTCCTGTTTATTTGCTGAACCATCTATCGAGATGACTATATGTTATTATTATGCCTATATTTGTGTTGGCGTTCAGCTGGAAAATCTTTAAATTAAACCTAAGTAGCACATAAAGAAAGATTATTACTATTAATCGTTGTGTTTTTATTTTTTCCTTTTCCGAACATCAATTAATTCCTTATGTGGATATTGAATATTTTCGCTAATAAACAGTATTGATCTAACATACTTATCATACGTGACAAAATAAACAGCTGTGCAATATTTATTGTTTATCTACTTTCACTTTTACATTCATTTTACGATCCGTCGCTTCGTATTATCACGAATGTCACCATTTCAAGCAGAATACATCAACATTACCTTCGCCTTTGCCTCTAGTTTTTCACTCTCTCTCTCTACTCTTTCAATATATTCTGCTTATCGTTTTTACCTTTAACTTCTTTCACTCACTGGACTGCGGCCATGCTGGGGTAGGCACCGTTTTGAAGGATTTGGTCGAAAAATTGAGCCTAATAGTTATTTTATTTACAAAGTCTGGTATTTATTTTATCGGTCGCTTGTGTCGAATTTCTAAGTTATGGGGTACGTAAAAACACCAATACCGCTTATCAAGCTGCGTGGAGGGGGTCAAATACTAGCACACGCGCGCGCACACGCACACGCACACACACACACACACACACACACACACACACACACACACACACACACATATATATATATATATATACACACAAACAATCACACGCAAACACACATATATACAGACATATCTCAATCAATGTAGTTCTTAATGGCATCTTTTTTGACTTCACAGTATTTTTTTTATAAGAAAATAACCTCAATTTCAGTCGGCTTAATCGTCGGTCTCAGCGGAGATATTTAAAAGCATGAAGATATATAAAAAAGAAACAAAACAAAACAAGAACAAAATAAAAACACAGAACTATAACTATGGTGAAAACTCAAAAACATGTAAAAATACACTCATGTCATTTGTTAAGACGATAATGCTGACAATTGTTTTTTTAATGTTTTTTTCGTATTATAGCGATATTCGAGTCACATGTCTCGGAACCAACTATCGGCGTAAATCGTGGTATGCCCCGGCCCACACTCAAACACATTAAATATAGATGTTTTCGATCTAGTTGAACGTTTTGCCATCAAATTTGAACTCTTTCCCGTCAAATTTGAATTCTTTGCAATCAAATTTGATGGCAAAGAATCCAAACTAGATCGAAAACATCTATATCTATATCTATATCTATATATATATATACATATATATATATATATATATATATATATATATATATATATATATGTGTGTGTGTGTGTGTGTGTGTGTGTGTGTATGTATGTATATATATATCGGGTTCAGTCACACTGCGTGGCACCTTGGGGAGGTGCCTTCTGGTATAACCTAAGGACGGCCCAACCCTTCTGAGTGGATTTGGAAGACGGAAACTTAAAGAAGTCTGTAGTATATATATATATATATATATATATATATATATATATATATATATATACATACACACACAAATAGATGTAATAAAGAAATTACACCAAATAGAGATATTTTCATATCATTTAATGCGGACATTTCACGTTTGCGCAATATATAATTGAAAGTGTATCTATTACGTAAATCTTCCTCAGTTAAATCATTTCAAAAATATTCATTATTAGAACTAATTCGAATCGAACGCCAATACAAACTGCTCGATCCTGGCTCCAGTTGCACGATTTGGGTAGTTTGTCATATTTGAGACTAGTTGAAAATTTCGGTACAGTCTTCCGCTTCTTAGCGTAATAACAAATATGTATGTACGCCTATCTCTCTCTCTCTCTCTCTCTCTCTCTCTCTCTCTCTCTCTCTCTCTCTCTCTCTCTCTGTATATATATATATATATATATATATATATATATATATATATATATATATATATATATATATATATATATATATATATATATATATATATATATATATATATATATATATATATATATATATATATATATATATATATATATATATATATATATATATATATATATATATATATATAGGATTTCGTAATGAGATAAGAAACCAAGGCTGTGTATAATATAGAACATATATATATATATATATATATATATATATATATATATATATATATATATATATATATATATATATATATATATATATATATATAGACAGAGAATGGGAGAGAGAGAGAGATACATACATACCTATTTGTTATTACGCTAAGAAACGGTGCACAGTACCTTTAGGTTCAAATTGCTAATAAGCTATCCATTTAATTTATATTACACACACACACATACATGTGTGTGTGTGTCTGTGTACGTATGTGTGCATAGACTCTGTCCTTTCAACGATTGTCAAACAAATGTAATTCTTGCGAACGTCCTCACGTTTTTTATATCTTTTTTATCTTTTCGTTTTGTATTCGATTTTTGAATTGTTTGTTAGTTGAATTGACTGTATACACCCCTCCTCCCCATATATATATATATATATATATATATATATATATATATATATATATATATATATATATATATATAAAATACATATGTATCATACAAAAGAATTCTTTCAGTTTCCGTCTGCCAAATCCACTCACTCACAGAGTTTTTGTTCAATATTTCTTTAATACGACTTTTAAAATAAAGATTTATACGACAATGTATGAATACCATATTTGATAAAAAGAGAAAAACTAATTTCGAAAATAACCTTTTTCTTCTTCTTCTTCTTCTTCTTCTTCTTTCATATATGTCATCATTCTTTCCAGCAATTGGCAAAAATGTGAATTTATTAATGGAATAGGCCACCGTATGTTTGAAGTGTATTTAGTGTCCTTTTATACCTTCTAGTGTTAATGATATTAACATATCTGCATCAAATAATAGATTTATTTCTCTTCCCTCAAACATTTCCTTCATTGATACTAGCAAAATGATATCATGTCGTATGCTTTATAATTATTTTGAAATCCTTTTTGTCACAAGTGTTATATTCTTTGATGTTTTATAAAAATTATAAACTATTTCTGCCCGGAATAATTCAGTAACAGTATTTCATGACTTTACTGGAAGTTATAAAGTACTTCTGTTTCCTCTCTTTCAGCCTATGCCGCCTTCTTTATCTGTCTATCTATCTATCTATCTATCTATCTATCTATCTATCTATTTGTGTATTTAATCTATATATTCGCTTATATGCCATCCTTTCTCTCTGCCTCTTTCCACTTTCTCTAATAGCATCTCTTTATCAGTCTATGTGTCTTATCTCTGTCTCACTTCTACAGTCTCACTTTTACTACACCACTTCCTTCTCTATAATTCAACATATACTTTTTCGATTCATCGGCAATTTCTTTTATCAGTTTAACCTAGGGGTACAGAAAGATGAACTATAAATTTTAATATATCACTTGTTTTGATGTTAGAAGATAAAATTTAGGTATGTAAATGTGACGGTTTTAAGATTTAGAAATTATGAAAGCCATAATAGATTGCGTAGAAATTCACCATTCTTGGATAGATGGCACTTGCAGTGTAGTTGTATCATTCACCCAGTTGCGATACGAATTCGTATGAATACGCTTACAAACATGTATATTCCAATATTTACGAGCAGTTGGAGGCACCTGGTTAAGAGGTTCGTGTGTTGGAGTCCTATATTACAATCTAAGTGGAATAATTACATCGAAGTGAAATGCTAGCTACTAACAGTTATACTTTTCATCTCCAGAAAAATTTCGGGAAGAGAATTTTTTTTTTTTAATTTTGAATTTGTTTGTAAGAATTAACTTTACGGGTAGAAATCCTGCCAGGGTTTTTCACGAAACCTAAAGTATGGTTTGGATTAGATCTTCCTCAAGAACAACTTCTCAAGGAAAAGAAGGATGCATCGGAGAAAAATTCATATCGTACGAGAGTAAGTATGCACGTATGAAAGCTTTATGTTCTACTTTATGTTCTGAGCTAAGAATCCGCGGGATTCAAATTTATTTTACGTCACTCTGTGCTTAATAAAGCAACAGAAATAACATCTAGCTATGAGCTTATTGTGTCAACTGTCTTTACTAATATATGCATTTCAAATTTTGCCACAAGGCCATCAATTTCGTGGGAGGGGTACGCCGATGACATCAACCCCAGTGCTTAACTGGTACTTTTTTTATCGACCCCGAAAGAATGAAAGGTAAAGTCGATCTTGGCGGAATTTGAATTCAGAACAGAAAGACGGACGTAATATCGCCAAGCATTTTGTCCGGCGTGCACAACCTTTATCTTTATTAATATATTATGATCTATCTTTGGGCTTTGTGTGTTGGCTTGCAGAATCAAGGCGGCGTAGGCTGAAAGAGAGGAAACAGAAGTACTGTATCAAATTGTTGCGAGGCAAACAAGGATCTCCTATACGGTTGCTAAAACTTCAAGAACATTCACTGAATTTCCTTTCACACATATAGGAAAGACATAATTTAGATAACACTACTAGATACATTGTTTGAAAGTAAAATCGGATGATCATAGATGGATTATCATAGATTTTATAAGCGGACCCCTCAATGTGGGCTCCTTTAATCTGGGTTGTACGGATCTAAACATCAGCAAAGTGAATGCTTTACTGTCTGAAGAAAATGAAAGCCATATAATATTTCTTAAATTTATTTCTAAGAGACATTCTTCATAACTTCAAATAATAAACTTAGTGCTATTTGTGGTCTCATAGGCTATCAAATGCCTTTTCAAAGATCTCTGTATGCATCTTTTTAGCCAAAATTGTTTGCCCTGTGACGTTATTGCTTAATAAGTTGTCGCTGAGCAAAGCGTGCCGGTTTTAGATGTTTCGTAGTTTTCGATGGTAGTATATAACAACATCGAACATATCCTTTATTTTATTTAAGGTGGTATTGTACGAGTTCGTAGGATATTTGCTGATATTTGTAGTTGGTCGTATGATCACGAACACGGCATCTCCTTCATAGTTGTATTCATATGGTCACATTTTTTGTTGGTATATCTCAGCATTCATACACTTTCATTGTATTCTATTCTTAAGATTCGTTTGTAATCCACAGTATCAAGCTGTTGTGACAGATATTTCTTACCAATGTAGCCGTTTAAATTGTCTTTATCTCAGTTTCGTTGGTGATTCCGTTCTCTCCATTGTTGATTTATTCAATATTATATTCAATGATATTTAGGAATTCTTTGAGAGTGTCCATTAGATTAAAAGACACTTTCACTATTATTAAATTGCCTGATATTACAATTGCGTGAAGATTTGCATCTATATCTTATCTTCATCTTCTCATTCGTATTTTTATTATCCATTTTCCCTTCATTCTGTATTTCTCAAACCTTGTCTTTCGTTCCCTATTACAATATTTCATTAAAATATTTCACTTTTCTTTGCTGCTTCCATTCTATATTGATGTTTCCTATTCATTTCTTAAACATTGCGACTGTTTTTGTTTATTATCTGTTGGCTTTATTTATGAATACACTCCTACAAAATGTGTTGAATATCACATTCTTTCCCTTATCCGAAGGCAGAGAGGTGGCAGAAATGCTTAGCGGTATTTCGTCTGTCTTTACGTTCTGAGTTCAAATTCCACCGAGATCAACTTTACCTTTCATACTTCCGGGGTCGATAAATTAAGTTCCAGTTGCGTACTAGTGTCGATCTAATCGAATGCTCCCTCCTACAAAATTTAAAGTCCGCAGTTGTAAAATAAGAGCTACTAAAGGTTCTTTGCCATGGAAACATGGTAAAAATTGATTAGAGACGCAAGGAAGGTTATATAAATCTGCCGATCTATTGTCTCCATGGCATGAACCTGTTAGTAGCGCTTACTTTCATAATTCGTTCATTAAGTGATATTTATCTCTCACTGGATGAAATAATTTTTCCATTGATTTCATACCTACAACAAAACAGTGAACTTTATATATAAAATTATAAATAAGGGTAAAAGAAAAAAAAATTCTGTACCAATATTCTGAGAAAGAGACTAAAGTCTATTGTTGCTCGTCTTTATGTTTTGAGTTCAAATTCTGCCGAGGTCGACTTTGCAGTTCATCGTCTCCGTATCGCTAAAATAAGTAACAGTTCGTTCGATCTAATCAACTTGCTCTCTGAAATTGCTGATCTTTTGCCAAAGTTTGAAATCATTATTTACATCAACAAAGGCGGTGAGCTTGCAGAATCATTAGCACGCAGTAATTCGCCCGTCGCTTCGCTCTGAGTTAGAATTCCGCCGAGGTAGACTTTGCCTTTCTTCCTTTCGGGGTCAATAATTTAAGTACCAGTTATGTACTGGAGTCGATCTAATCGACTGACCCCCTCCGCCAAAATTTTAGGCGCTGTGCCGAGAGTAGAAAAGATTCTTTTAAAACAAGTTCAAATTACTTAGCCTTTCATCCTTTTGGAGTCGATGAATTAAGTACCGGTTCCATACTGGGGTCGATCTAATCGACTGGCCCCCCACCCCCAAAATTTCCAAGAGTAGAAAAGAATCGTTAGTACGCCGGACGAAACGTTTGCGGTATTTCGCCCGTCGCTACACTCTGAGTTCAAATCCCGCCGAGGTAGACTTTGTCTTTTATCCTTTCGGGGTTCATAAATTAAGTACCATTTTCATACAGCGGTCGATCTAATCGACTGGCCCCCTCGCCCAAAATGTCGGGTCTTGAGCCAGGAGTAGAAAAGATTCATTTAAAATGAGTTCAAATTCCGCCGAGGTCGACATTGCATTTATCTTTTCAAGATCGATAAAATAAGTACCATTTGAACACTGGGGTCGATGTAATCTACTTATCCCTTCCTCTCCCAAACTGCCCTTGTGGCAAAAAAAAAAAAAAAAAAATTGGAATATTTATTTACATAAAGAGCATTTTTCTTGATTCCTTTCTTAGATATCTGCTGTAATGATGATGATGATAATGACTACGACTACAGCGCTGATGACGACGACGACGACGACGACGACGACGACGACGACGACGACGACGACGGTGACGGCGGCGGCGGAGGCGACCAATACGCTATCAGAAACGACGATGATGATGATGATAATGTTTAGGAGGAGGAGAGGGTGGAGGAGGACGTAGAGGGTGAGCTAGATGACGAGGACGAGGCGTAGGAGGCGGAGATGGAAGTAGAGAAGTAGGGGTATCGACGACGACGATGGGGTGGAGGGGTAATGATATGATAAAGTTGTCTACAACGATGACGATGAACATGATGAGGACAACGATGATGATGATGATGATGATGATGATGATCACCATCATCATCATCATCATCATCATCATCATCATCATCATCGTCGTCGTCATGATCATCATCATTACCATCTTCAGCACCAGCAGCAGTGGTGGCGGAGGCGTAGACGGTGCCGATGGTGATATATGGAGAAGTGGAGGCGTTGTAGATGTTATAGGATTTTGGCAGATGTATTGAAGATATCAATGGGATTCTATCGTTTGGTGACACATAATTAATTGCCAGGTTTTGTGTAAAAAATATATAACTTGTAATTTACCTTTCACTTATAAATGATGTTATTTTTGTTGTTGACGTTCATTATATTGTTGTTCTTCGTGTTGTTGCTGATGTTTTTGTTTGTTGTTACTGCATTGTCGCTTTTTTATTCGCAGGTTTTGTACAGATTTTATTAAAAAATACATTTATTTTTTGTTATTAGAAAGAGAAATCATACGGCAGCTAATGACATACATATTAACACACACATACACGTACACACACACATACACACACAGAGTCACACACACACACACATATATATACACATACATATATATCTATACATATACATATGCATATATATATATATATATATATATATATATATATATATACATACGTATATATGTATATGTATTGATATATACATATGTGTAAATATATATATGTACATATATATATATACATATGTGCAAATATATATATGTACATATATATATATATACATATATATATATATATATATATATATATGCGTACGTGGGGGATGCGTATAAATGTACGTGCATACATATATATATATTTATCTGTACACACATACTCACAGATACATATACCTCGCTCCATCCTCCATATATATATATATCTATATATATATATATATATATATATATATATATATATATATATATATATATATATATGTGTGTGTGTGTGTGTGTGTGTGTGTGTGTGTGTGTGTGTATGCGCAAGAGTGGCTGTGTAGTAAGTAACTTCCTTACCAACCACGTTGTTCTGCGCATTGATGGATAATTATTCTTCATTTATGGGTCAAAGCTACCACTGATTTCATGGAAAAGAGAAATCCATTTACAATTTTCAAGCCTGTGTTTTGATCGAAGATGGAAACAGGCACTGATATTCCATATGGCAGGCATGATAATTGTAAAGTTATATCTCTTTAAAAATAAAAATAAAAACAATTGTTGGCTTAACCAATATGTATGTATGTATGTATGTATGTATGTATGTATGTATGTATGTACGTATTTATGTATGTATGTATGTATGTATGTATGTATGTATGTACATATGTATGTATGAGTGTGTGTTATACATAAGGATTTTGGGATGACACAGCAAGTAACCAATGATGTTATGAATTTGAGTATATTGAGTTCTAGCTTCAGGTTATTAGAATCACAGTGATTAAGCGAAATGTAGGTATGTATTTACGATGGGCTATCCCACCCTGATACGGCTATTTCACAATATTACTCAATTCAGTTACATTTACATGTTTACACTTTTATCGCCTTCAAAGTATTCTCCATTTGAAACAATGCATCGGTCCAGATGCGCTTTCCACTATTTGAAGCAGTCCTAGAACTCTTGCGATGTGATGCCTTTTAACGCCTACGTCGTCTTTTTCTTTATCTTTCCCACATCTACAAATTCTGTAGCACCAGTATTCACCACGGGTGATGCTCTCCAAACAGAAGTCCGGATCAACTTCCAACTGTTCTGTCAGTTGACAGCATACATTCAATCGTGACTGCTTTTGATCTTCTATGAGCAAGCGAGGCACAAATTCTGCTGCAACTATTTTCATTCGTTCTGGAAGTCGACGGTCGTCCTGAACGGTCGACCATTCCTAAAGCTTGGAAATCGGACGTAACGTTCTGTTTTGCATATGACAGCGAGCTTGTAAGCTGTTTAAAGCATAAAACAGAATTTCACAGAAGCATGCTAATCCTTCATTTCAGCCGTCGTAAAAATCGACGAACAGGGGACTAACAAAGCAAAACAAAGAGGCACTACGTGGCAGTACCACTCTGACGGGTGACGCCGGTTGGTAGACTGAGGCCTGTTGGTCGCATCAAGTGGCTTCATGCGCTGGAAGCCTGAACTACAACGGGTTTGTCCTACATAGATCGTTTCCTGTTACTTTTACCCCTACATATATATGCAGACGATGGGAAGACGGTTTAGTTAACCAATTTTGGTTAGGAATGGAAAAGAATGGGGCAGTCAAGGCAGAATTAGTAAGAACATTGTGACCAGCGGTGTACAATTACAACTCGTTGCACCTGATATGCTTATATATATATATATATATATATATATATATATATATATATATATATATATATATATATATACATATATACACATTATATAAGTATATATGAGTCAGTGGTTAGACAACCATCTAAGGGATAATAAATATACTACTTGAGTGATATCTATTTATATCCAAATGCTTACTGTTGCAAAGCTATAGTACAATTGAATAATAGATATAAGTGGAGGTAAGCAAAAGTTTATCGAGAATTTATTAAAGAGAAGGAAGAAAATGGAGAAGAGATTCAACTGACACACAACAGTAAGATTTATTTACTGTAATCACAAGAATAATAAATAAATACAACTCCACTCTTACAGCTGTTTCTGCTTTGGGGGCCTAGTATGCTAAAGTTAACATCTCATACAAAAATGGAACTCCAAAGCTTCATCATAGAGTCAGTTAGGATACAACGTAAACAAATTAAAAAGTAAAATCCAAGTCTATATTCAGAAGTTGTGAGATCATATCTTCCAATTTTCCTTGCGTTATATGATATATATATATATATATATATATATATATATATATATATATATATATATATATATATATATATATATATATATATATATATATATCAGGTGAGAGAGAGAGAAATGTATAGCAATATAGTGGTGGTGGTAGTGGTGTGTGTATATATGTATATATTTATATCTATACATATATACACACACATACATACGCACAAACACGCACCCACAAAAGCGCACACAATGACTGAATGCACCAGCCACGAGGTGCACGTATGCGTATGCATCTACATTCAGTAATTATAGTGTTGGTGCGTCTATGTACCTAAGCGCGTACGTATGCCTATGCAAGTGCACTTGTATATGTGTCTGTGTGTATGTCTATGTGGAATACATTATTAATTGCATTCATTAGCCTCTAACTTACTTTCATTTCCTTATTTTTTTCTCTCTCTCTTTTCACCCCTATCCACCCTGTTGCTTTCTTGTTGTTTACTAATTCTCATTATAAACTTGCATTTAATTAGACAGACGAGAAATACCATTTGTGCATCTCTACAATGATTCTATATTCTCTATTCAAATATTCCTTTTTTTCCCCACTCTTCTAATATCATCAAAGATTGTATTTGCTTTTTCTCATAGTTGCTTCATTTTCATTATAATTTTGCAGTTTGACCTTTCTATCATCACCTCAATAATATATATATATAATTTGTTATTCTTCTGTCACTGTTTGTTTATTATTAATATTACTGTTATTGTAATTGTTTCGTGTTGTTTTTGAATTATTTCGATAACAACAAAATCTCAACTACAAAAACAAACGCTTCAATTCTTACGATTTAATCATTTCACGTTCGCCTGTTTATGGATGCATTCCCTCTAATACACATACCTACTCACAAACACACAAATATACGCACAATCACACACACACACGGGTGTGTGTGTGTGTGTGTGTGTGTGTGTGTGTGTGTGTGTACAGACATACAACTATATATGTGTATGTGTGTGTCTTTGTGCTTCTATATAAGTATGTGTATGCGTATAGAGGATTCAGTGTGCTCTCTCTCTCATTAACTTTTTTGCAGGTGTATTCAAATGAAAACAAAATTAAACATTTTTAAATAAAACACAAAAATGAACTGTATGTCAGAATTTTTTCATCAATTTTCTTTTTAATTCATACAAAATAAAAAGAAAAATTCTAATTATTTTACCCTAATTATAATCTTACTGAAAGAACAAAAAAAAAAGTACGAGTGAATAATTTTTACCGTTGTAGCCTTCCAAATATTTGAATTTCAGTATCTGTGACTGTTTCCAAGATCGAATTCTCAAAATGATGTTGCTGCCATTTTAGGTCGTAGCTTTTATGGTTATTGATAATTTGTGATTTAGGGCTCAGTTAAATAGAACTGAGAACAAGGGCACAGGCTTGGGTGTGCGATTAGAGGCATGCTTCCCAACCACATGATTCCGGGTTCAGTCCAACTGCATGACATCTTGCGCAAATACTATAGCCTCGGGCCGACCAAAGCTTTGTAAGTGGATTTACTAGTCGGAAACTGAAGCAAGACCATCGTCTCACTCTCTCTGTAATACCATTTTCTTTATTTCATGTGAAGTTTTGATAAAAATAACTGAAAAATCTCCCAGTTATAAATGATTATATCATTTACGTTCTGAAATATTTTGTTTCTTACTTTTTAGGTTTTTAGACTGGTAAGGAAAATTCAAAATGGCTGCCCCCTTAAAGTGACGTGAAAAGTTTGGGATATATATATATATCTGTAAATATAATATGTTATGTGGTAGTGAAACATGGGATACAACAAAGAGAGAAGAGCAGAGATTGGTAACGGCTCAGCGAGCCATGGAGATGAGGTTTTACAGCATTGTCGGAGTTAATTTTTTTTTCCTATCAAAAAGTTATCCAAATTCTAGAAGTGATAGTCAGTGGGGCAAGATCATCTGAATATTGGTGATGATGTAGAACTTCCAGTCCCAAATCCTGTAGTTCCGCCAATGTCATTTTTGCGATGTGTGTTCTGTCGTTGTCCTGCAATAAGATAGGAGTGGATCTGTTGACTAATCTAGGCTGTTTTTCCATATATTTCTGCATCATTTGATCAAGTTGGCTGCAGTATACTTCAGCCGTGATTGATGAGCCAGGTTTAATGAAATTATAATGGATCGCACCTGCGCCAGGCAACCAAATACACACCATCTGCTTCTTTTGATGAATTTTGCTTTTTGGACTGCGTTTTGGTGGCTCCTCTTTGTCCACTCTTTGTACTGAACGTTTGCGGTTGTTGTATTGGATCCATTTCTCTTCACATGTTAAAATTCGATTAAAAAAATGATTCATTTTTGTGACGAGAAATTTGCATAATGCAGACTTCCAAACGCTGCTGTTTCTGATTTTCATTGAGTTCATGTGGAACCCACTTATCCATATTTTTCACTTTACCGATTTTATCTAGGTGAGTCAATATTGTTTGCTTGCTAACACCAAACAACATCGATAATTCACGGGCACTTTGAGATGAATCTGACTCGACGGTGGCCTTCAGTTCATCATTATCCATCCTAGTTTCCTGTCAACCGTAACCAATAAGAGCATCACAGCAAACCACAGCGCATACCCAAGGCACACAGGGCTGCGCTCGGTAGTGCAGTGAAATCACGCTACAAAATAAAACTACTGAATAATAATAATAATAATAATAATAATAATAATAATAATAATAATAATAATAATAATGATAATAAGTTAACTGGAACGACTCATGTACTGAGAAGAGCATTATCGCAGTGAAAACAACATCCGTTCATGAATTTATTTGTTTATTAATTTTTTAAAAATACATATTTTACCTCTGAATTTGCATGTGTAAACTGGGAATGCATACAACGAGCTTCTCTGCCCTAGGTTTACGGAAAACACTCGGCAAGAAATGGAAGAAAATTTGAAGAAAGAAGAAAAAAAAAAACATAATAATAATAATATAACAAACAAGTGCCACTCCCCTCCTGTTGCTCTGGAACAGTCGAGCAGCTGGTTATCCTTTTCATTACTAAAATCCTCAGGAGTTTTATAAACGGTAGCAT